>NC_056738.1:27737668-27885168 GCF_019279795.1 Protopterus annectens | reverse complement strand
TATCTCCTTACTTCCTATGAAAAAGCTAATTATTACCACTTTAGTTACTGTCGCAAACAGCCATCCAATATCCTATCCAAACACATACTCATTTAAACATTACATGTACCCCCAACTACCTACTAGCCAAATACCATCGACTTACACACATTAACTTCAACAATCCAAATATAAGGAGACTAAAATATCTAACCAGCTTCTCATGCAAACCATCATTAGAACTAAAAACTCCAACCCTTAGCGATGGTGACATCCACCCTAACCCAGGGCCAACTAATGACTCCACTGATATAACTTATAATATCACAAGCTCTACCCTCCCAACACTAACCACTGTTTCCAATGCCTTACTTTTAGGACATCTCAATATCCGAAGTATTAACAACAAGATTGCCCATCTCCATGCCCTCCTTGATACTCACTCATTTGACATTTCTGTCTTACTGAAACTTGGCTGAAACCTGGTACTAAATATAATGCAATACTTCCCCCTGGCTATGACATATTGAGAATGGACCGCATAAATCGCAAGGGTGGAGGAGTAGCCCTTATGTTTAAAAATGGACTAAAAATCTCCTCTGTACCGTTTAACCCACTAAAAGATACTAAGGCTGAAATCCTTATTGCTAAACTACAACTAAACCCTAATAAATCAGTCTATATCATCTGTATCTACTTACCTCCTGGCAATAATAATGTCACAATTGAGAATATCCTAAGTTGGGTATCTTCTACCTACCCACAAGGAACAATAATATTAGAAGACTTTAATTGTGACTGGTCTTCTGTCAATACAGATAATCCTTTTTCACATATTAATCTTCATGGCTTTACTCAGACAATCAATACTACCACAAGAATCAATAAACCTAACAACAAAGAAAGCATCTTAGATTGGATTCTTACTAACAAACGGCAACAAACGTATACAGTAGGAACTTTGCCTGATGATGTAAGCGATCATACCTTAACTTACATCATAAGACAAAAGAGTTACATTAATTACACCTCTTCCTATAGGATCTCACATAGCAATAAACACTTTAACCCATTATTATTCCAAGATGAACTAAAGGCCTGTAACTGGAATTTACTAAAACTCCTAACCCTTGAAGAAGCTATCAAATATTTCAATACCAAATTCCTAACAATCCTTGACCAACATGCCCCAAAACGATCTATCAGAGTTAAATCTAAACATGCCCCCTGGCTGTCCAAAGAGACAAGACAAAAAATACTACTTAGGAATACATTTTGGGCTAAGTGGAGAACTACCAAAACTACCTCAGACCAACAAGCCTTTAGACAGTTAAGAAATAGTACTAAAAAAGCCATTTTTATAGATAAAAAGAACTACTACTGTAAACTACAGCAAACCCACCATGACAACCCCAAAAGGTTCTGGTCAACCTTAAATTCACTCCTACACCCAGGCCACTCTAGTACACCTTCCCCTTTAGGGGCTGAAAAGAATACCTCACATCAAACTGCTAATGCTTTTAATTCCCTTTTCACTGACACCATCAATTCACTAGCTAGTCACCTCACAATAGACAACTCCAGCCTCCCCACCTGCACATCTGCTACTCTCCCTACATTCCAACTACAACCCATCTTTATCACCTATATCCTAAAACGTATCCAAAAACTTAAACCTTGTACCCCATCTGCTGATCAGTTACCATCTGAATACCTTCAAAAAGCAGCTGAAGCAGTTGGTTATCCCATATCCATTCTTATAAACAGAACCATCATTGAAGGAACCATCCCTGCTATCTGGAAAATCTCCCACATAATCCCTTTACATAAAGGAGGTAATTCCAATGAGTATTCTAACTACAGGCCTATAGCACTCTTATCTCCCTTAGCAAAAAGTCTGGAGAAATGTATTCACCATCAGCTAATAGCATACATATATCCACTGACTCTACCACTAAGCTGTTAGGTATTATAATTGACAACAACCTCACTTTTGATAATCACATTAATAACACTATTAAAACATAAACAGAAAACTCGGCTGCTTCTATAGAATTAAAACCTTTTTAACTCCAAAGGCCAAAGTTATACTCGCTCACTCTCATTTTATTTCCACTCTTTATGCTTCACCCATATACACCAACCTGAAAAAAAATAACCTCCCTAAACTAGCAAATGCATACAATAGCATTGCTAGATTTGCTACTGGAAACCCACTTAGAACTCACCACTGTCAGAATCTACAGCAACTAAACTGGCTGGAACTTAAAAACACACTGATACTTTCCCAACTTACCTTTGGACATAGGATATTTTACCAACCAAAAAATACCCCTATACTTTCTGACCTTATTTCTCCCTATACTAATCTAAATTCACTATGCTCCTCAAACAAGCTTCTTGTGAGGTTAACTAAGTCTAACAACATCACTGGTGACTCCCTATTCTCCAGTACCATAGGTAAATACTGGAATCTTTTACCTACTGCTCTAACTTCTATTCCTTCACCCTTCCTCTTTAAACAAAAGCTCAAACGCCATCTTAAAACACACTGGTTATGCCCATGCATCAATCCTGACTAATCTTATGAGTCTATTAATTACTCTTTTTTACTACCTTCTTTTACCTCTCTCTACTCACTCCCCTTGAGAAGCTAATCTCTAAAGCACCTTTGTTAATAGCCTTTGATATTAATTAATATAAAACTGTGTATGTGTATATATTTACTGAATCAATTATATCTTCATGAATGTTTTACTAAAATAGAACTCCCCTATCTTGTACTGTGAAATATAATTAGAGTAATTGTCCTTCCTAGTATATATTCTCAATTAGTACGATCTAGATTGAACCATGTTTTCTGTTTGTATTTATTTATTTATTTAATTTATTTATTTATTGCAGTTGGTTTACCAGGATAGTCCATTGGGCCATAAAGAACCCGTTTTCAATCGAGCCCTGGGGAGAAAAGCTCCACAAAGAAAATGTACATTCAACATTTGACAGAGAAAATGTAGGTACAGAGAGTTATTAATACAATGTAGACAGGATACAAGTGAAAACTTATCAAATATACAGTAGCAGTAATAACAGTTAATACATTGAGAAGAAAAATACTAGTAATAGAACAAATGTTAAACATTAATACAGATTAGAGAACAAACATAGTAGCTACATAAAGTAGGATGAGATATTGGAGGACTATGAGTAGAGTTAGTTATGTAGGGTGGGAGCATGAGCATTCCCACTGTGATGCTAGATGTAAGAAAAGATACTTTTTGAAGGTAGAGTGGTTGGAGGTGGTGCGGATGAGTGGGGGTAGGGAGTTCCAGAGGCGAGCGAGGCTGAAGGACAGAAGGCTTTTGCTTGGGGGATGAGTAGGTTTGTGCACTTCTAGTAGATTTTGATTATTTGACCTTAGAACATTGTTAGGTAGGTGCATTTTAAAGGCAGAGGAAAGGGAGGGACAGAGGGAGAGGTTTAGAATAAGCTTATGGGCTAGGGTTAGTTGAGTGTAAGTTAGTTGGTTGGGAAGTTCTAGCCATTTTAGTTTATGGAGGGATAAACAGTGGTGAGTGGAGGAGTTATGGCTGGTGGCGAATTTTGCAATTTTGTTATAGCAGGAGGTAAGCTGTTTTTTTAACAAGGACTGAAGATTAGTTAGTAGTGGGGCGCCATAGAGAAGGGAGGGGATAAGAAAGGAAGTAGAGAGAGTGATTTTAGTGGCAGATGTGAGGCAGGCATTCTCTCTATAAAGCATGCCAAGTTTTTGATGCGTTTTTTTGATGTTTATTTGTAGGTGAGAATTAAATTTGAGTTGGTTGTCGATTTGGACCCCAAGTAGTTTGGTCTCTGACACTATTTCAAGAGGTGAGTTGTTTTGACTAGTAATTAAGAATGTATTCAGGTCGGGAGGAGTGACTCTAGAAGGATTAAATAACATTAGTTTGGTCTTGGTAGCATTGAGGGCTAGATGATTACTTAGCATCCATTGCTCTGTGGAAGAGAAGGCATCTTGAGTAAGTTTTTGTAGTGCAGTGATAGAAGAGGCAGAACAGATGATAGTTGAATCATCTACATATTGGATGATGCTAGAGTATGGGATTGATTTGTGGAAGTCGTTAATAAAAATATTGAAGAGAAGAGGACCAAGTATGGAGCCTTGTGGAACTCCTGTAGGGGTACTAAGGAAAAGAGGAGGTGGCTTTTTTCCATTTTACAGCTTGGTTTCTGTTAGATAGATAACTAGAGAACCAGTTCAAGGAGGTGGAAGATAGGTAAAGTTTGGAGAGTTTAGTTAAGAGCAGGCTGTGTGAGATAGTATCGAAGGCTTTGGAGAGGTCAAGAAGTAAGGTGGAAACAATTTGTCCAGAGTCACGGGCTTTATTTACAATTTCAAGGAAGGAGAGGAGGGCAGTCATAGTGCTGTGGTTATTTCTGAAACCATGCTGTGTGGGAGTTATAAGATGGTTGTCTAGGAGGTGAGGAAGGAGTTGAAGATGGACACATTTTTCTATGAGTTTTGAAATGGGGGACAGGATGGCTATGGGACGGAAATTAGTAATGTTATTATTGTAGCCACCTTTGTGTAGAGGTATAATAAAAGCTTGTTTCCAGATTTGGGGAACTGTACATTCTTGTAGGGAGCGGTTAATTAAGATGCTAATAGGGTAGGCAAGAGTTTCAGCTGCTATACTGAGAAAGTAAGAAGGGATATTGTCAGGAGCATTGGTACATGGTTTCAATTTCTGAAGTAATTTTTTTATAGTAGATGTAGGTATGGGATTTAATGAGAAGAGGGTGCAGTCAGGAGGGGGGAAATTATGGGGTGGTGTAGATGAGGATACAGTTTGTGTAGAAGAGGGGGTAGAGGAGTTAGTGGGTGGGGAGTAGGGTATAGAAGTAGAGAGAGTGGGGGTGGGTGAGGGAGTATTGGATAGCAGGGAGGTGTTGGAGAATGAGGAGGTCAATTTGGAAATAGAGTCAATAAAGAAAGAATTAAATTGGGTGGCTAAATCAAGTACTGGAGCATTTGGGTCTGGAGAAGGAGTATCTGGTTTGCTAGGGTGGAGGAGAGTAGAGATCCCTTTCCAGAACTTTTGAGGGTTGTTTTTATTATGGTTTTGGAGTGTAGAGAAGTAGTTTTGATGATCAGAAGTAATGAGTTTTTTTACTTTATTTCGGAGCATTTTATATTCGTTAAGGAGTGGTGCTGTCTTATGTTTTTGGTAGCGTGCCCAGACTTTGTCTCTCTGTCTCATGGTAGCAAGAGTACTTTTGGAGAGCCATGGGGCTGATTTAGTTTTTATTCTCTTTGTCCGTAAGGGAGCTTGGGAGTTTAGTAATTTAAAAAATGTTGAGTTAAAGTGTGAGACAGCATTGTCTAGGGGTAGTGTTTTTAAACAATTCCAGTTAATTGCTTGTAATGAGTTTGAAAAGGTTATTGGGTTGAAGTTTTTTTGGTCATGGATAGTAATGTAGTTGTGGGTTCATTGGAGGATAGTGGGAAGCCGGTGGGTATGTGGTCACCAAGTGGGTCGGGAAGAGTGCCACTGTTGGTGAAATAGTGAGGATGGGAGACTAGAATCCAATCCAGTATACTCCCATTGGAGGAGTTTTTGGCAGGGTGAGTTACTGAAGTGATCAGTTGTGAGAAATTGTAGAGGTTGATGTTAATAGGATTTGTAGGAGTCTGGATAAGGGCCCAGTTAATATTTACATCTCCTAGGATTATGGTTTCATTACTAATGTCACTGGATAGCCAGGAAAGGATAAGTTCGAGTGTGGAGATATTATCACCTGGGGGGATATAAAGGGAAGCTATACATATGTGTTTATGCTTATTGATTTGTAGTAGGGTGAGGAGAAGTTTGGCGTTGTTAAAGTGTGGAATAGGTTTGTTGTAGGGAGTAACTACTAGGGAGGAAGTAAATAGGAGGGCTACTCCTCCGCCTTTTTTATGAGGTCTGTCTTTTCTTATGATGGAGTAGTTTGGAGGAACAATTTCAGAGTCTTTAATGTGTGGTTTTAGCCAGGTTTCAGAAATAGTCAGGATGTCAGGTTTATTGTGTGTGAGCCAAGCATGAAGGTTTGGGACTTTGTTTACTACACTTTGGGAGTTAAAGGAAGTGAGTAATAGGGATTTATTTGTAGCGATTATAGTGGTGGGGCTTGGATTTGGATGGATGTCTCCAGATGTGAGAGTGCTAATCAGATGTAGTATGGAATTGTTTAGGTGAGTAACTAGCAAGGAGATGAGATTGGGTTCTTTTGTGAAATGAAGGGCTTTGCTAGTAGTTATGGAGATAGGGTTAGTATGGCAGGAGATAACTTTGTGTTGAAAAAGAAGGAGGTTTTCTGAGGAGTATAAATTGGGGGAAATAAGAGAGTATGAGTGTGAGAAAGGTGAGTTGTGAGGATTAGTTATGTGAAAGGGTTGGAAGTTATTTTACTAACTATTTACTTTCTTTATGTAAATAATTTGTTTTGTATTAACTTCAATGTGGTGCTTTTCTCCCATAGACTCTGCTGAAAATGGAAATGTATCCAGATGGACTAGCCTGGTAAATAAATATAAAATAAAAATAAAATAAAAATAAAAATAAATTTGGACTAATCCTTCACACTCTTGTTTCTAGTTAGTCCTGTAACCTTCTAGGTCACAGGTGGGATACCTGACTTCACTTGAGGCCTCTGAGTTACCTCTGTTTTCATTTGTAAAATTCCGATTTATTAGGATTTCTTCAAATGTTCTGATTGTATTTCTCATTGTCTGTGATGAAGATGCCGCCATCCTTGTCTGCTTTCATAATCCTTCATATCTTGTCTTCACTGAGTTGTTTTGGAACAGACACTTCTTGTGTGAGGTTATAAAATTTCTTCTTTGCAAGGCTGAGCTAGAATTCTGTACGTATCATCCTCACATTTCTATTAATATACCTAGATATAGGGTGATGTAGGTGGCAGAAGTTGCTAAGTCTCCTCCATTTGTTCTTGTTCATTGCTTGCTGTTCTGTCCCTAGATTGTTGCCTTCTCCATGTTGTCATTTTCTCTTTTTTTTTCCTCTCTTGAAAAATTATTTAAAGATTCAGTTTTCAACAAAACAGCATAAGGTCAATAACTGTAATGACAAGGTTGCCTCTATTATGTGGAATTGAAGTAAATCCTTTTTCTAATACTTTATTTTCAGCATCCATTAATGTTATCCTTGAATGGTTCCAGATTTTGTTTTGTGAGGGGTTTGTGGAAGGCTGGTCCAATTTCCTCTGTTGTGGTCCTGGCTAGTGCTTGCAGTCCTTTACTGTTTGTAACTTAAGGTTGGGAAACTATATTTCCTTGGTATAAGGTTTCTTTGTCTTTATCTATATCTGTCTATTTTACAGACTTCATTAAATCTGTTGAGCCATGTTTAGTTGACACCAGGAGTGTCCATGTTGAATTCTTATTACCAGATAAGATAATTTTTACATATTAACTTATTCTGGGAAGAAAGCAATGTTTTCACTGCATATATTTCATCCTTTGGGCCTTGTACTAGCACAAACTGTCTAGCTTCTTGTGGACTGCTTTGTTTACATGTTTGCACTGTTACACAGTCAGGAGAAAAACATACAAAATGCATTTCCCATGAAAGTAATTAGATATTTAATATAATCTTACAAGTTTGAGTTTTGTTATATCAGTATATCTGCAAAATGCCAAAATCTGAAATGTAAGCCAGCAGATGCAATTTAAATTTAAAACCAGTAACTTCTTTTAAAACTAATCAAATCGGAAGTTGAAGCAAAATGTCCTTCAAATGTATTTTCAAATGTGTGTATTAAATCTTAAGACTTGGAAATTTAAATCTATGGCATGCAAACCAGATGTGTTGTATATAATCCACTACTATACAAGACACAGTAATCTGAATTGCAAGCTATTAGTTGTTAAACCACTAAATCTGAATTGCTGAGTGCAAATTTTCAGTAATTAATGTGAGTCACCATGCATGGCCCAGTAAATGACTGGATAGAATGTTAAACAAGTTTGTAACTTAGCTTATCTTAACTAATGCTGTGGCTGTAGAGAGACGATGAGAGATAAAAAAGTCTTCTGTCAGTAGTGCCTGTAGGCTGAAGGAAAAAAAAGTTAAGGTGGCAGACTTTTTTTTTTTTTGTTGTGAACACCACAGTGGTAATGGTTTCTTTCTTTTGCAGACTCGTGAGGATGAAATGACAGCTAAAGTTACAGAATTACAGGCACAACTTGAACAACTGCAGGGGGAGCTTGAACATACACTGACAGATGACAAAAATCTGAATAACCAGGTAAATGCAGTATGCTTCCGCTTGTGCCATGAATCTGCTGTACTCAACTTGTGAACAGAATACTGAGCTAATATTTATTTATTTCCATTTGATTATTGGGAAACTCCAACTGGGTAGAAGCCCATTTACAGTGGAGGCCCCTGGAGAAAAACTCCAGATATTACTAAACATTTTAAGAACAGTAGATGAGACCTATCGTGGCTGGAAGGGGATGGATTACTGAGCCTATCTCCCTGTATTTAGAACACCTACTGAGACCCATAGTAGATAAGGTTGAGTACATTCTAAAGGACACTAAACAATTTTTGATGTTTCTGTATGAAAAAACATTCAGTACATATAAGAAAGGAAGGGACATTTTAGTTACATTAGATATTCAGTCCCTTTTTACAACTATTCCAAACAAGGAAGGTATAGTATTAGGAGATGCCTAAAGAAAGATGGTACGTATACAGATAGCAAAATAGAACTTATTTATCAACTTATGGAAATAGTTTTGATGAACAATGTGTTCACTTTTTGTAATCAATTTTATTTACAAAGGGATGGCGTAGCTATGGGCACTTCATGTGCCAACAGCTACGCCAACCTAGTTATGGCTGACTGGGAAGCGGGGTATTTATTCAAAATAAGTAAATTTAAAGAAAATGTCCTTTTCTATACACGCTTCGTAGATGATCTCTTTCTCATTTGGAAAGCTGAAGAAGCACTACTTAAGGAACTACATCAAGATATGAATACAACTACAGAATATTTAAGGTTTACTATGACCAAGTCATATGAATGTATATCATACTTGGATGTATTTGTACAGAGTCTATCAAATGGTTTATTAAGTACAGGTATACACAGGAAAACCTGTTATAGGAATACATACCTACATCGGAGTAGCATGCACCCAAATCATATATTTGGCAATATTGTAAAAGGCCAAGCTATGAGGGTATCCAGGTTAAGCTCAGATCAGCAAGGATTTCAGACAGGAATCAATGAACTTAAATGGAAATTCTTGAATCGGTCATATAGATCGGAAGAAATTGATGCAAGTCTCTTGGAGATAGAGAATCTGAGGAATGATAGGGCACAACCTTACTTCACAAATGGGAGAAGGAAGGCAGAGGCCACATCTTTGGTTAGTGTTATGAACTGTCCAGTTAGGATACCACTTTTCTATACACAAGATTTAAAAGACATTAGAGGTATATATAGTAAACATTGGGACATCTTATTAACTGACCCTAATATCTCGGCTCTACTAGATATATCTCCTCGTTTTACATATAAAAATAAACTAAATCTGTATAGGATGCTCTGTGGACCCGACCGGGTAAACAATAGGATTGTAAATAGGACCCAAGGTGCAACCAAAAAATGTGGAAGATGCAATTATTGTGGTTATATTAAAGAGACTAACATATTTCTACACCCAGTAACAGGGCAACAATTTGAGTTCTCAGCAGCAGCAACATGTGATACTGAGCATGTGATATACTTGGCTACCTGTACCAGCTGTGCCGCATTTTATGTAGGCAAGACAGATCGAAGGCTGAGGGATAGAATTAGAGAACATCTCTGCCATATTAGGATAGCTTCACCTAGAAATGCTCTGTCTAAACATATTGGGAGTACCTCTACGGAACATAATTTTAAATTTCAAGTAATCCAATTAAACCCGGTGACTATTAGATGTGGAGATATTTTCAATGAGACAGAACAGAAGGAAGCCAAGTGAATAATTAGGTTGAGGGCGGATCGAGAACCGGGTATAAATGATAGAGTTTCAATAAAACCTATTTTAAAAGCTAGAAAATTAAAAAGATAGTTTTATAGCTTTAATTTATTGACTATCTATAGCTGACAGATATACCAGTATAGTGAATCATTACCTATTTTTTGGCAAATGTGACTTTAGGTATTAATATATAACTAGCATAGAACCTAGGATCTGCCCTACCATAATTTTATTATAAACTCTATCATCATGTTGGTATGTTGTGATTTTATTAGATGATTTCATCAATAACGTCTTAGTGTGGCATAAATACCCATATTGATGTACACCCATTTGACTATCATAAAATCCATAGATTGTCTTTATATTAGAGTGGTATGTCTACCTACGATAAGTGGGATTCTCCCTCTAACCCGCAAAGCAGAGAAAATGATAGCGTTGGTCATGAGAATGTTGGTCTCTCTATAGTAAACCCTGATATACATTGTACACTCCATATTATGTACCATATGTTGCATGTCCCTCTTATTTGTTAGTTAGAGAGCAAAGACAGTTCTTGTTTCATAATGGGTTGCCTTCTTGTAATATACGTTGTTACAAGTTACATTTTATACATTACGTATTATACTTTGAATTATATTCTGTATGTTAAATGCGTATATATATATATAAATATAGGCAGTCTAACCTAAATGACCTGATTACCCAGAGATAAAGGACCTATGCCATACTACCAATTATTCTGTAAATTAGTAGATATATTATTACTACTAGTAATAATATGATGATAGGGTATACATTCTCTTATAATTTTTTATATGTTTTATATGTGTTTTTACTCTTATATAATTGATTTTAAATTTCATATCTTCATATCATACTAAATAATATAGGATTGCCGTAAGGAAATTATATTTCCATGCAAAAGAATATCTTGGATATATTGTTTGAGTGTAAAGTACTGTAAAAAATTCAGTAGACACTTCACTTTAATTCGTTGGAATATGAAGTACAGCATGCACCTTGACAAGTAGCATGCTAGTCATTACAACTTCATTTTGAATACTCTAAATGTTTTTAAAAAAGTTTTAAATAATTTTTGTATATGCATAAAGATCATATATAGATTGCTCTGCAGAGAAATCTATTATCATGTGTATGATTGTTGAATATGGTAACTGCATTTAAAACACATACACAGTTGATTTAGATGAACTCCTGCTGAGAGAGTATGACTTTAAGACTTTTAATAGGAAATGACATCACAATTGATGTGAATATAAAGCATGTGTCTTCCTGTTGTAAAACTGTTTGTTGGCTTGAAAAAGACTTGTGTCGAAAGCGCTTGCCGTTTTTTATAATAAAAGTATTGCATTTTAGAATCCGCCTAACGCTTGTTTTTGAAGTTGATGTTATACAAGCATTGTTAGACGGAGTTTTATTTTTAAAAGTTATCAGGACTTATTTGTGAGCAGCTTGGGTTGCCCATTTGAGCTTGGAGCTGAACAGCTGGAACTGTGTTTTGGAATTATCTTTTAAACTTTGCTTTGATAAGCAAGGTGTGCCTATCGTTGGTGGTTTAAGCTGAACAGCGTGGAACACTGCACTCTGACATTAACAACAGAATACAGGTACTGTGTGTATAAAACTGACCTTTGCATTTTCCGTATTGAGGCAATATTTGTGCTGTCTGCATAAGTGTCCCTTCTCAGTCATTTTGTTTTTACATTTCGTTATACGTGGAAGGACCTATTGTGGTGTGTTTGGTAGCATTTTGTGGTTATTTTAAGAACAATACTTTTACAATCTTCAAAAATAAAAAACAAAAAACATCTGCAGTTTAAATAATTAAAACAAGTTAGTCACAATATAAAACATTGGTTAAAAATCAATACAAGTTATATGACAGTCATTTAATATTTAGAGAGATTTTTGGACAGTTTGTAGAGAAATTAAAGGTAAGTTAGTCTAATATAAACAGGAATTGCAATATGAAGTGAGGGGAAAAACAGGTTTATGGTATGCTTATGGTATATTTAGAGAGAAAGCCGGGGAAGAGAATTTGATAGAAGTAAGGAAGAAGGTGAAGAAGGGAGAGTAAGAAGGTATAAGGCATTAAAGGGTACATGTTCACATTTAGGGATATAGTTTATCCTGTTTTTGAGCAAGAACACAGTCAGATTTTAGTTAGGAAGTTTTTCAGAATGGTTTTGAAAGATCGGAGGGAGGGTATTGACTTGATGGATACGGGTAAGGAGTTCCAGGGCTTATCAACGTTGTACGAGTATACACAATGTCCAGCAGATAAATAGACAGGAGTTTTTGGTCACTGGATTGCAGTGAATGACTGGGAACATAATTGTGTAGAATGATTTTTAGTACTGGACAGACATATGGATGCTGGATAATTTTATAGGTGGTCAGAAGCTGTGCATATGTTAGTACATGAGGCATTTCTAACCAATTTAGGCTTTTTAGTGCTTCTAGGTTAGTGTATTCTGAAAGGGTATTTGCTGCAAATTTAGCAACGTTGTTATAGTATTGCTCAAGTTTTAATTTTTGTGAAGCATAGAGGTTAGTAAGGATGGAAGCACCATAAAAAAGTTTGGGGAGGAGATAAGTAATGGCAAGTGTAGTTTTAATTGTGTCATTGAGTAAGTTTTTGCTCTGTAAAGCACCCTAGTTTTTTTATGAGTTTTTCTTATGCAATTTTGTATATGCAGGTCGAATATAAGATTATCATCCATTATCACCCCTGATAATTTGCTATGTGAAGTGACTTCAGTGGTTGCATTAACAAGAGAGAGGACTTTAAAGTTTGTTTTTACATGAGAGATGGATTTGGGGGAAAAAGTAGTAGTTTGGTCTTTTTTGGGTTGAGCATGAGTTGTGATTTACAAAATCATGTTTCAGTGGCTGTAAAGCTTCCTGAGTAATTTTTTGGAGGTGTTCCATGTTGTCAGATATGCAAATTATAGTAGAATCATCTGCGTATTGTGTTAGGGTGGCATGTTCTGTGGATGCATAGAGGCTGTTTTTTGTTTTTTAAATGAGAAACATCTTTATTAAATTATCAGTTATGACATGGGCAATCATATATTTATATAAATGAAGACAAACCATATTGACGTAATCCCATTTGCAAGCATTTTACATCACAAATTATACTGACACAATTTTAGTTGCAAATATTATATATGCATCACTTAAAAGCTACCAAGTCATTGTCAGTCAAACATTACATAGCTCATTCAAATCCTGCTGCCTTTTAAACGTTATTCCTACCCTGTATGTATTGTTCCAACAATTCCCATTTTTTTCCATTGTGATTTGCTCCTACCCCTTTCTTAAGATCCCAATTCCATTTGTTTTATCTCTGTTACTAGTCACTTGTTCTAGTACAGTTGGTTTAGACTTTGATTTCTATTTTCTAGCAGTTACTTTTTGGCAGCCACCATAATTAGACTCAGCAAGGCCTTACTGCGACTAGGCAATTCCAATTTTGTATCATAGCTCAGAAAAATCATTTTCCTTATTATACCTATTTACTCACCTAGTATCTCTGATAGAGTAGTCTGCATGGAATGTTTAAAGTCTGCCATCTCATCACACTCCCAGAAAATTTATTTGCAATTAGATGTATAGAGGGTGTTGGTGAAAATGTTAGAGGAGGGGACCAAGGATATAGCCTTGTAGTACACAGATGGCGACTGGGATGTAAGGAGATAGTGTGGAGTACCATTTTACTGACTGATAATTATTGGACAGGTACCTTTTGAACCACAGAAGGGTGGGTTGGGAGAGACTTAGTGAGAACATCTGAAGTAGAAGTTTGCTGTGACAGACCGTCTAGAAATAGGGAAAAGACTAGTTTGCTGTTATCACTAGCTTAATTGACATTATATAGGTTAGAAGGGCAGTTTAGTACCATGGGAAGGGTGGAAGCTGTGTTGTGTAGGGGATAAGAGTTCTTCCTGCAGGAGATAGTATAGGAATTGGTTTTGAATACATTTTTCAGGTATTTTGGCAAGGGGAGATAAGATTGCTGTAGCTCTAAAGTTAATAATGTCTCTTGAATTTCCTCAATTGGGCAGAGGGATAACGTGACTTTTTCAGAGAGAGGGAATGTGGGATTCTTGGACTGACCTATTTATAAGGATTGAGACAGGATAGGGAGTGCTCTTGGCTGCTATAATTAGGTGCTTACTTGGAAGGTCATCATCTAAAGAAGAGCATGGTTTAAGTTTAAAAGTAGTTTCATGTAGGTTGTTGGCACAGGTTTGAAGGTGAAAGTGGATGTGCTGATATGCGGTTGTTTGGCAGGGCTGGGTTTAGATGTTGAGGAATGTTTGATTAGAGATGCCGTACTCTCTGTAAAATAAAAGTTGAACTGTTTTGCATTTTCAAGTGGTGAGTCATCAGGAGAGGGATTTGCATTGAATTTTTGGCTGGGATGTAACATTTCTTTAATGGATGTCCAAATTTTTTTACAGTTGTGTTCAGTATTGTTCTGAAAGTTATTATAGTATATATTTTTTTGTTTTCATTTATTTGCTTTTTAGTATGATTGTGAAGTTTCCTGAAGTTTTGAAGACATTGAGTTGTTTTATATTATTGCCATTCTATCCAGGCTTTTTCTCTATCTTGCTTTAGCATTCTACTCTTTTTGGTGCAAGACTATATAGGATATTTAGAAAAGTTTTATTCAGTTAATTTGCTGCATCATCTAAGGGGAGGACTTTTAGGAAGGTCCATTTAACTGATGATAGTGTAGTAATGAACATTTTTGGGTTAAACTTGGAATGGTTGTTGGTTATTTTATAAATATGCTATTTAACTGGATGTGTGAGATGTCTGGTCATATAGACTGAGAGAAGATCACTGAGACAGTCTGACATTTTACCTGTGGTGGTGTATTTGTTAGATCTGTTAATATGATCCACTCTAGTAGGGAATTTGATGTATTGCTATAATGTGTGGTGCTATTAATTAGTTGTGTTAAACCATACAAGTTCATCCTAAATGTAGGGGAGTTAGATTTTATGTCCAACCAACTGACATTCACATCACCTAGTAGTTTTTTTTTTTTTTTTTTTTGTGGAAATGTTGTGGATATCCAGTGTAGTTTATCTTCCAGTATAGCTGTATTGTCACTAGGAGAATTGTAAGGGACAGTAATTCATATTTTGTAATTGTTTATTTTGAGGAAAGCTTAAAGAATCTGCACTGAACTGAATTTTGATATTGATTTGCTATAAGGGAAAATGTGGTAGGTGTCAGGAAATGTTAAAGCAGTAGCACCTCCCTTCCCTTTAATATGGTCATTACAGACGATGTTCTATCCAGGAGGTGTAGCTTCACTGTCGTTTATGGCTAGGTTTAAGCCAAGTTTCAGTTACAGCGAGAGCACAGGCATGTAGTTCATTAGTTTTCTTTCTTATGGTTCTAACAGTTGTTGCAGTAAATATTAGATCACCGTGGTTGTGGACTGGCTGTTGTTGGGTTAGTGAAGTGTGTGGGAGAGAATTATGTTTGTGTTCATTGTGATAGTTGGGGCCAGGATTTGGGTGTATATGTCTTCCTAGAAGGATTTTATTTTATTGGGGAATTATGCATACTTGTTTTTTTGAGAGGATTCTTAAACTTAATTTTGTTTTAGTGTGAGCTGAATTGCAGTTAATCAGTCTGTGTTTGGAGTAAAGATGAGGAGCAGTATTAAATAGGTTTGCTGTAATGTATGGAGAGTATAAAGAGGGAAATATGGGTAGGTGGCTTGGATAGAGTTGGAGAGATGTTGAGAGCTATTCATTCATGGTAGGATGAAAGATAGTACAGGAGGAGAAGAATAGAGGATAAGCTGAAGAGTATCCTGATTAAGTATAGGAATCTGTATTTTATAGATGTCAGGTAGTGGGGAAGTAGCATTGAAGAAGGAAACAAGAAGTTGCAGGTTAGTAGGAGATTCAGTGATGGTGGGATTCTGAAAGCTGATAGAGGATAGGCAAGAATAGAAGTTTTTTTTCTATAAAAGAAAAAAATTAGGTTGTTGTGGTATCTTCTCTAGAATGTTAGGAGCTGGGTGTGAAAGGCTAGAGTATAATGATACAGTCAAAATAAGAAGAAATGAGGGTTTATTTGGGAACAGTAAAAGATACAATGTGGAGTAGATAGGTACTGTTAGGAAGGGTTGTGATTATGAGTGGATATAGTGCAAAGCAGTGTGGGAGGGAGAAAGATGGTTGGGAATGGGACTAAAAATTAAATGGCGCTAGGGAAGTAGGAAACAAGAAACAGAAGTGTATGTATGGAAGTAGTAAGGTTATAGGGAGGGGTTTGGAATAAGAGGTGCAACTGAAATGTGTATGTAGAAAGTATAATACCTGAGTAAGAGGGGATGGTGGGAATTAGTGGTAGGGAAGTGAAGTGAAAGTGAGCATAGTAGGCTTCCCACCCTCAGATCTAAGTATAACTGAGAGCAGTCATTTTGTAGCCAGTACAAAGCCGTTAACAAAGTGAAACAGGTTTTCTGTTATTTCCTGAGGCTAAATAACTGGCATACATATGCAGTGTAGTCTACTGGTCAGGAAAAAGGGGACAGTGGCCAACTTAGTAATAGGCCCTTACAGTGCGCAAACTATTTCACAGAAGCTTTCAGTTCCAGAGCAGGCATGTATTTGAATGAGTAAAATTAATACTCAGCAAGGTTCTTCATGTTAGATGTGCATACATTACATATTGACAAAATTCGTAGTAGACTTGTAGGATAGTAGGCCCTTGTGGCAGAGTTCCTGCTGTACTGAGGTCATATGTAGTGACCCCAGGTAATTATACAGTGACAAAATTCTCAGTAGACTTGTAAGAGTAGTGCTTTATGGCAAAGCTCCTGCAGATCTGAGGTCAGGTGTAGTGAACGCAGGCTCTTCTCTATGAAGGAAGATAGTAACAGAGTATTTCATAATCTCCCCATTTCTGTTTCCTTTCTGATATTGTAACAATAGAAGCGGTGTATTATCTAGACTGGAACTGTCATCATTTTGTGTCATTTTTAAACATAATGTTGATGACTCAGCACTGACCTGCACTAACAAAACCTTTGAAAAACTACAACAGCTGACTCGGGGGTTCCTCCATTCGTTTGAGGCATGGCTTAGTAACTCACAATTCCTCTTGAACCCCCCCCCCCCAATAGTCCTGTTTATGCCTAAACCAAACAGTGACACCCTCTTCTCCCTAACTTATTCCAGTAGCACCACAATAGAAATATTAGTAGTTTCTAGGAGTCATTGTAGATATAAATATGAAATTTGATCACCACATAAAATAAGTTGTAAAAAGAAAACTTACCAAAAAGCCTGGCACTCTATTAACAGATGATGTCAGGAAACACACAACTGCATACTTAGTCCCAAACCCTCTCTATTGAGCTTCCATTTTTATCACTGTACAAGCTAGTCAGTCTAACCTACTTGAGCAGCACTGCAATTAGAGAACAACATTTGCATTCAATCTATCCCAAAATCTCATTATTGCTTAGCCGTAAAGCAACTCTACTGGACTCTTACACTGTTTAACCTACTTGCAACTAGTAATGTCTCATACCCTCATCTACACTCTTGAAAAATGCTGAAGCTTGGCCTATATCCTCCTACAGTATTCACTGAACAGAACACTATGCCAGATGATAAAAGTATTTTGAACATATCTAGATCCAACAACTCGGCAGGAGCCTCTCTCTCTTCTCCTGCCATGTCTTTACAAAGTGGAAATGCAATCCACTTCCACACAGACAAATGAGTAAACTGACTTTGATGGATACCTGGTGCTGCTCTTGCTCCACTGTTGGTTATAAACATGGCCCATAAATATTTATTAACCCTAAACAGTATAGTTATCCATCAAATTACAGTACTTCCTATTAAATCTAGTTCATTTATTTCTTCCCCTTAACTTTTCCCTATCGTGTTATACCTCCTGCCTTGCAAAAATGTATCTGTACCTTATTCTCTTAGGCATCCTGTCCCACTTTAAACTGTTACTGTACTCTCTCCCACAGTAGCATTTCACTGACTACATTTTTTTTGATAATGTGGAACTGCGTAATATTTGCCTTGGTTCAGTCTTGTACATGGGCTTGCCTCTACTGTAGAATCCTTATACATCTCATATAGTATATTGTTATCAGGTGTGACCCCTGATAATTGTTATATATTTCAAACTGAGCACTTGTGTAGTAATCAGATTAAATTATACCATAAAAAATGTAAAATACCACACAGGGCTCCCCCAGGCCTCTGTTGAAAAGGGGAACTGCCCGACAAAGGTAATGAAGAGCCAAAAAAAAAGAGAAAGGCATTTAGTAAGACTTCATCTTTGGCTCCAAAACTGCCAAGATAAGTCTGCTTTTCCAGGTCACAGTCCATCCCCCTGACTATAGCTCTAAGTCCCTCAGCCTATAATGATTGTAGAGATGTTGCCAGAGTGGCTGCCAAGTGCCAGGAGCATTCCCCATATCCCGTAGAGACCTCTTTAAGTTTCCTCATTCAGGTCCTTCAAGTTATTCAGAAGTGCTTCTGATTTGCAGTTGGATGGTATGATGAGAACATTCCTGAAAACATAAGTAGAAATGTGTCCCTGTTCAATTCAAGAACTTCTGAAGTGCCACATACCCCTGCCTGTCTATTTCTCTGTTCCCTGGGCCTCTTGGCTTCTTGTGTTCAAACAGTCCATTTTGCCCATTATTACACAAGAGTGTTACAGTGGTATCTGCAAGTTCAGTGATCTCAGCTTACACATCACCTCTACTCCCTTAACCATTTTGGCCAACAGTTGCAGAGAACATCTAGTTACGGTGGATCTCTTCTCTGGTCTGCATGAAAAAGGTCCTTTGTACTTCCCCTCTCTGATGGGGGTTCATATTATATGATCGAATGCTAGAAATAGTGAATGATCTGTTATCGAACCCAAATGCACAAAACCACAATATGTCGAAGAAATAGATCAGCAGATTTTTTCCCAGGGAAAAAATTGTCTGATCTAAAGAAAAAAAAAGAAATGCCCCCCACCTTAAATATACCAAATCCGAGATCGCATCATAGTGAAGAAAACAGTAAAGTCCAGTGAACGGCCCAGGGGAAAAAAATTGCTGATCCGTTCCTTCGATATTGTGTGGTTTTGAGCATTTGGGTTCGACAAATGAGAGTTCGCTATTTCTACAGTTCAGTCATGTAATAGGAACTCTAATGGTGGTAGTCACCACAGATACTTCGACTTTGGGGTGGGGGGTATTTTCAGGGGCGCATGTTCCAAGATGTATGAGATGTCCATGAGGCAAACCATTACATCAGTGTCTTAGAGATGTGGTTGAAACTCTTAGCAATGCAGGAGATTTAAGATTACCTCCATTTATATGTCATTTCCTTTCATACCAACAGCATGATGGCATTGTGGTCCATCAACAAGCAGGGGAAGCAAAGTCATACCCCTGATTTCAGGAAGCAGTAAGTGTGTGTTAGTGGGTGATTAACTCACACCGGTTTCTGGTAGCAGTGCATATTCCATGGAGAAATACAACTACCTCATGGGTAGGCTTAGCAGGATGAATCTGATGCTTCATCAGTTATATCTGAATACATTGGTAACTTAAACCATTTTCAACCATTGGAGCCATCTCTGTTGTGATCTTTTTGCATCCCCAGCCAACACCAAATGCAGCACCTACACTGCCTTGCTCCCCCAAGAAAAGCAGTCCCTGGCAGATGCTCTAGTTGAGCAGTGGCCTTCTGAGATGTTTTGGTGCAGATCCACATTTACCCTCATTACTCTGTTGTTGCCCAGACAGATTTGGTTACCTGTGCTAATGCCTCTTAACTCAGGAAGCATCCCTGGCTCCTGGATCCAGCAGCATGTCTGCCGTCTCACTCATCCTGGAAGCCTCACTTGGATCTCCAGAACCTAAAGTTAACTGCTTAGTTTCTTTAATTCCTGTAATGCTCATAGACCCTGCTTTAGTGGGTAATGTCTTGGCTGAGGCAAAGACTATAACATTGATTTTCTCTGGGTTAATTAGTAGTTTGTTAGTAGTGAACCAGCTGCATAACTGACAAAAGTGTCCTGTAACTTGATTTGCAGTTCAGAGTGGTTAGTACTGGATTGCAGAAGCAGCATATCATCTGCATACATTATTAATTTAAGATTTGGTAAATCTAGAGGGAGATCATTAACAGAGAGAGAGAAGGGAAGACAACCTAGCTTAGACACTTCAGTACACCTGTATTAAGTTTACCAGCAGTAGAGGATGAGACATTGTTTGTAAGGTTCTGTCTTTAGATAGGCATAAAAACAGAAGATAGTGTTATATCCAAAGTTGAGTCTTTTGAGTTTGTTAAAAAGAAGGGTATGGTTAACCATTTCAGGTGCCCTTGTTGTCATTAAAGAGACCAGCAGTAGTCAGACACTTCAGTACACCTGTATTAAGTTTATCAGCAGTAGAGGATGACATTGTTTGGAAGGTTCTGTCTTTAGATAGGTATAAGAACAGAAAATAGTGTTATATCCAAAGTTGAGTCTTTTGAGTTTGTTAAAAAGAAGGGTATGGTTAACAATTTCATATGCTCTTGTTGTCATTAAAGAGACCAGCAGTAGTACATCCTCAGTCAGGTTGCAGTAGATCAGGGCAGTAAAGGTACTGAAGGCATTGTGAAAGCCATGCTGTGCATCACGTAACATGTCAAAGCTGTTAATGTGCTAAAGTAGTTGGTTGTATAAATCTTTTACAAATATTTTGATAAAAGGGCACAGTGTAGAAATAGGTCTATAATCCTTCAATCCATTAGGAGAGGTAACTCTAGGTAGTGGGATTTTAACTGTATGCTTTAATGCTGGTGGGATAGTGCCAGAGGTGAGAGTGTGATTAAAGATAAGTGGTTTAGCAATTTTGTCAGCTGTATGCTTTATAAAGGCGTGTGAAGATTGCTGAATTTAGCTCCTGAATTATTGAGTTTGAGCAGCAGGTACTTGGTCTGTTTTGTTATGATGCCACACAAGTGTTTCAGTAGCTGGGAGTTCTGACACATCAGCTCAATTGGATAGCTAGACTGTGTGTCATAGCATTGTATCCTTTCATTCCTGTCTGTTCAATATGATGACCCTCCCACCTTCCCTCTTCCATGGATCTAAATGAGAATTCCAAAGGCTTTTTCTTTATGACCGAATCTAGGCAGCAAACTCTATCTAAGGGAACTTAGCTTAGCTTTATTGATAGTATCTATATAAGTTAGATGTGCCGTGTTAGTACTAAAGGGAAGGACGGAAGCCATGTCACCCTCACTGAATATAAAACATTATGAAACAAAGTCAAAAAACTTGTAGCCTCTGACCGCAAAGTATATTTCACTACCCTCCAAACTAATCACAATACTAATCCCAAGTTATTTCGGAAAGGAATTTCATTTCTCCTCAACCCTGGTAGAACAGTAAACCCTAGCCCCAACTCAGATGCAACCAACCTGGACTTAGCAACCCAATTTAACTCCCTTTTCATTGACTCCGTCAGCAAACTAACATCATCCTTCACCAACAATTCAGTAGCATTAACCCTTACCCTCCCCCATCTCCCCTGTCCTCAACCACTACCTTTCTCATTCATACCCATTTCCACATCTAATGTAAAAAAAACTTCTCGTAAAATTAAGGCCTGGTTCCAGTGCCCCTGACAAAATCCCCTCCTCCTTCCTAAAGATAGCTGCGGAAGAAATAGCCTTCCCTGTCAGTATACTAATTAATCGGTCCATCATACAATGCCAGGTCTCCCAACTCTGGAAGAAAGCCTTTATCATTCCCCTCCACAAAGGCGGCAGTAATAATAACATTACTAACTTCCGCCCCATAGCCATTCTATCCCCTATTTCTAAGCTTCTCGAAAAGTGTGTACACCAACAACTCTTACCCTATCTCATTAATAGTCATCTTCTTACCCCCATACAACATGGCTTTAAACCAGGTCATAGTACCTCCACTGCCTTTCTCTCCTTTCTAGAAACAATCAACAAAGCCCGTGATTCTGGTCACTTCACATCCACTCTTCTCCTCGACCTCGCTAAGGCATTTGACATCATTTCCCATAGCCTACTTCTAACCAAACTCTCTAAACTTACCCTATCCACCTTCCTCTACCCAGTGGTTCTCAAGCTATCTCACAAACAGGCAACAGGCAGTAAAATGGAAAAAAGCTGCCTCACCCTTCCTTAATATATCTATAGGCATCTCACAAGGTTCCATTCTAGGGTCCTGTACTATTTAACATATTTATTAACGATTTTTACCAAGCCATCCCAAACTCCAGCCTCGTTCAATATGCAGACAATTCCACTATAATCTGTTCCTCCCCTTCCATCATAACCCTTAACAATCTTACACAAGCCACATTCTGTTCTACTGAGCAGTGGATGCTAGACAACCATCTGGCCCTTAATGCAATCAAAACAAAACTTATGTTATTCAATGCCTCCAAAACCTCTTCCATAGATAAACAATCCTTCATAATCACCAGTAAAAATAATACTTCCCTAGAAGTGGTCTCTGAAGCAAAATTACTAGGAATAACCATTGATGATCAATTAAAATTTGACAAGCATCTACATGTAAATATCAAAAAACTCATAAAAAACTTGGTATGCTTTACCCCCTGTCATAGTCACTTTCTCTCTCCCTCCACCAGGATTACACTAGCCAAATACATACATACATTATCCCTTCCCTGCTATATGGTGCAGCTATCCTCACCAACCTACAATCTTCCCTCAAAACAAACCTCTCATCTTGTTATAACAAAATATCCAAGTTTGCTGCAGGTCACAGAGCCTCTTCTCAACACTGCAATACCCTCCACCAATTAGGTTGGCTAGAGTTACCTAACTTACTAACTTATACCCAACTCATCCAAGCACATAAACTCATTCATAACCCATCTCTCTGCCCCTCACTAGCAAACACCTTTGAAATGCACAAACCAGACCGACTCCCAAGATCAATTTCCCAAAAACTCATTAAACTACACAAACTTACACATCCAGCTGGGAATCACCTGATGTCCTTCTCTCTAGCTTGCATTTGGAACTCTTTCCCTTCTCCTATCCGCACCACTAGCAGTTTCTCCTTGTTTAAAACCTCTCTGCACTCACACCTTACTTCACAATGGAAATGCTGATGCTCCCATCCTACCTAATTCTAATTACACTTTCTCGTAAGTTTTTCTTACCCACTTACCTACCACTGCCTTCTTTAGTTCTTCATCACTAGTGATGTAAATGACCAACGACCAAATGTACCTGATGTAATTCAGAAAAAAAAAGAAAACTTTTTATTTTCTTTTTCTACTTACTTAATCTATGCACTTTATGTGATTCAACATTTCTTTGATTTGTTCTTTACTTATACTGCAATGTTTATGATTTGTTCTTTACTTACACTGCAATGTTTATGTTCTGTTTCTTTTCTAACACTGAAATGTTTAACTTAAATGTATACCACAGATTTGTACTTTCTGTATTATGTAAATGTATTTGTATTTGTCTGGAGCTTTTCTCCCCTGGACTCCATTGAAAACGGGCTCTTGTGGCCCAATGGACTATCCTGGTAAATAAACAGCAAATAAATAAATGATAAATAAATGTTCATAGATTAGTACTATGCTAATTGCCCTTGAGAGCCATTTAAAGCCTAGCCAATTATCCCGTGTGAGACTCAAACCCTGCACCTTGTGTTTGTAAGGCAAACACCTTAACCATTAGGCCACCCTCCCAAAATGTATGGGGGATAGGAGTTCTTCCTGCAGGTGATAGTTTAGCAATCGTTTTTGAATACATTTTTCAAGTATTTTGGAGAGAGGGGATAAGATTGCTACAGGTCTAAAGTTAGTAGTCTGTTGAATTTCCTCCTCTGTACAGAGAGATAATGTGTGACTTTTTCCAAAGAGTTGAAATGAGGAATTCCTGGATTGACTTGTCTGCAAGGATTGAGACAGGATAGGCACTTAATTGGATGGTCATCATTTGAAATAGAGGATGGTTTGAGGTTCTGTAGTTTTATGTAAGATGTGGGTACAGGTTTGAAGGTGAAAGCTGATGTGGTGATAGGTCGCTGCTTGGCAGAGTTAAGAATAGATGCTCAGGAATCCTTAATTGGAGAATGCTGTACTATCTATGAAGTAAGAGTTGAATTGTATTGCATTTTGGGTTGGTGAGTTATCGGGAGAGAGGTTAGGGTTGAATGTTTGGCCGAGATGCAAAATTTCTTTAATGATTGTCCAGAAATTTTTAGGGTTGCATTTACTAATATTTAGAAATTTGCTATAGTATAGTTTTTTGTCTTCATTTATTTGCTTTTTACTACAGTTGTGAAGCATTTTGAAATTTTCAAGATATTGTGGTATCTCTTCCTTCTACAAGGCTATATCACTCTCAGGTCAAATTATACCAGAGAGTAATTGGTTTATAGCCAGTACAAAGCAGTTAATAAATAGGTACAAAGCAGAACAGCTTTGCTTTCATTTCCTGAATGCAGAAACCTGGCAGCTAAGGAGACTTAAGTAACTGGCATTTACAGTGTAATCTATTGGTCAAGAGAAAGGACAGTGGCAAACTTAGTAAGTGGTCCTTAGAGTGCAATGACTACTCCTTTGGAGGGGGTACGGGGATGTTAAAGACACTTTCCAGCACAGGGTAGGCACATATCTGATTAGTTGAATTTAATACACAGCAAGGTTCTCCATGTTAAATTTTATTACATTGAAAATATTTGAATGCATGTAATACGTATATGTGAATACATTTATGTCATCTTTAAAAAATAAAAACTGTTTTCATTGACTCCTGCATTGCATACCATTCCTGCTTTCCCTTTAAAGTTAGTTCTCTCCACTTGTATTGTTCTCACAAGTTCCATTTATTTCTATGATATTTGCTCCTTCCTCTTGTTAATGATCCTTCCTCTATTTTTTTATCTGCTTTATAGATAGTATCCATCACATTTGGTTGAAATTTTGACTTCCATTTTATCTTAATTTATTTTAACCTTCGGTAGGACTAAACATAGTAGTGATTTGCTATGCCTCAGCAGTTCAGATTCTGTATCCCAGTAGAAAGCAATAATTTCCTTAGTTACCACAACGTCATCCCTCCTGCATTTCTGTCAGAGTAGTCTATAGGAAAAATTTTAAAATCTGTCATCTTGTTACATTCTCAAAAAACTTGTTTCCATTTTTTCTCTCTCTTCTCCCATCACATTTCCAACATCTCTTTGTTGCAGTCCACACTTCTGCTTGACTTCATCCTACTATGTTATCTTTCATTCTCAAATTACTTGTGCCCAGTACTTTGGTTTATTTGATAGTGCCATCCAATAAATGTCAGCCCCATCTTACCTTGCAGCTATCATTACTGGTAAAATATCTTCACATGTTAGCTCAGTTCTTCAAATACTTTCTGCAACTGTTTGTATATAATTTTCTTTGTGGTAGATTTGCATCCATAACCCTAGTCTGTCTTTATTTCTGAAGTCCCCCTCCATTTCAACCTCATCCTTTCCACTTTATAAGTTCATATGTAATTACTAGGCTAACAAACCTAATGAATCTTTTTTAAATCTAACCAGTGTGCACTGAGTGGGGTGATACATAACAGGTGCTAATACAGGCTTTAAGAGTCTAAGGGAAGGGCTTTCAAAGTCTGATACTTCAATACCAAGTAAAATGAGTAAATGAGAGAAGATGAGGAGGAGCTTCTAAAGCTAAATTTACAGTAGAGGTGGGCAGTTTCAAAAGTCACCATAAACAGAACAAGCATTACAGGCGGCAACTGTAAAGGGCTGTAAAATTAAGTGCAGACACAAAGACAGAAAATGTTACTTCCCTGCTTTCTTTTCTGATTTTAAAAGTACAGCAAAGAACCAATACTGAGTGCTTGCAAATGTATCGCAAGTTTTATTTTAGAAGACTAGGCTAAACTAAACTTTTGTGTATTATATATCACTCCAGGAAACAAAATAATCACTGAAAAACAAACATCTCGCAAATATAGCCCAAGTCTTATTTGAAGAAAATTTCAAGTTGAGTTATATAAATCAGCCTTAACTGTGTAGCTTTAAAGTACCCTTCAAATCAAGTAACTGTAAATGACCTTGTTCTTTGGGGAGAATCAGCTTCCCTTTTGATTTATTATCCTACAGTAGCTGTTAATTGTTGAGCCTTATCTTCCTCTAGGCTTGGTAAATCTGTTTTTCATATTGTTTGTTATTGGTATCTTTTCTTGGTTTCCCCATTTATCTGCCTTTGTGCATGTTTTCATAAAATTTCCAAAATACATGTAATACTGCTGTATTATTTATGTTTTTTTTTTTTTTTTTGTCATAGGTTCCCTACAACTCTTTCTGCTTTTTGTTGCCTGAGTTGAGGTAAATGTGTTTCACTCTAGGAGTTGCTATTTAAAAGAAGTTGTTTGACAGAAACCTTTCTAAAATCATGCGTGCTGCCCTAATGCTTTCACATCTTTCCCTCAGCACTCTGCTGTGGCTTGTCGTCTTGTTCTGTGAAAATACCCTTCTGAATTTCTTTATCTCTTGTCATTTCCTATTACAGTCTTCCATTGCTTCCTTCTTTCTTGTTTAAGAGGTTGAGAAGTATGCTCCAGAGCTATTTTTCCAAATTTAGATCCTTCATTCCTTTTCTCCAGGTTTCTGCACCCAGCAGGGAATCACCAGCAATGCTTTAGTTTATGCAGGCTTCAAAATCTTTTCAGACAAAGATTTTCAGTCTTTTCAGACAAATAGTTACTCATTAGCAGTCTTTATAAACTCTTGTATTTTATCCAAATATTCCCTTATTTTCTCTTTAACTGCAGTTGCTCCTCCTTTTGTTTTGAGATTCTCCTTATTCTGCAGTGCGTTATATTTTGTCAGCCCCTCTAAATATTTCCTAGCACTTCTTAATCATATCTCTTTCCGTTTTATTTCTACTCTATTTTTGAAAAAATATTAATTTTATCCAACTCACAAGTTATCCCTTCATAAGAATTTTCTATCTTCGTTAATAATTCTATAATAATTTCCAGTACCCATTCTTTAAGTTCCTCTCATTTTAACGGATAGATGAGAAAGTGCCAGTGTCTCATTTTTATTTCATTACCCTGCCTTTTTATCTTGGTTTTTGTATGCGTATGATCTGGAATAGTTATTTGGTGTATGTCACAACTTTCAGTTGGATGCCTGTGTTTCTGTGAAATATAATTTCTATCCGGTCTAGCTCAGTTATTGTTCCTTGGGGAATAATGTGTAAATTATGTCTGAGTTCCTCTTACTGAATTCACATTTTCCATATCAGACTTTCATAAGTTTCTTAAGAAATCTACCATGTTTTGTTAGGCCCCTCAATACTGTTGCAAATCAAGTTCCAGTCCCCACTTTTAAGTAATATTCCCTGCTGAAAGATGATTATTTATCCTAAAATTTTCTTAGGCTCTGTATTACCAGTTTTTGGTGGAGTATAAATACATGCCTGCATAATCTTCTTCCCTTGCTAGTAGCCCTTTACTACCATAAATGTACATAATCATCTTTTTTTTCCTCTACTGTCACTTTTGGATCCCCTCTATCAAACAGTATCATTATTATTACCCTTTTTCTTTATGCCTGATATTCTGCTGAATATCCATCCAGAAT
Source organism: Protopterus annectens (assembly GCF_019279795.1). Taxonomy (NCBI): domain Eukaryota; kingdom Metazoa; phylum Chordata; order Ceratodontiformes; family Protopteridae; genus Protopterus; species Protopterus annectens. The sequence continues at coordinate 27,857,438 of NC_056738.1, read as the reverse complement.
TTTTCTTTGCCAAATTCACATGCTTGTTTCTTTCCAGATGTGTCTTTTGCAGCATTGCTATCTGCACTCTGAATTTCTTAATATAATTCAAAACTAATGCCAAAAACTGCTCTGGATAAAGTAGCCATTAATGATAAAAAGCTATTATTCCATTTTGTTATACATGACCATTTTTTTCAATGTGTATTTGTAGTTTTTGTTTTACATGCCCACACTAATGTTTAGCAGGCTGATTTTTTATACAGTTGTTTCTTCTCCTCTCCATTTTTCAAGACTTACTGCTTAAATGAAAATCCTCAAACAGGTCGAAAGTTTAACAGTTCACAGATAGCAACATTTGAAGCATCTCTGATGGTTGTTAATGCTAGGAATATTCATAATAAAGTTTTTTTATTGGAAAATTTGCCACTTTCTTACAAGTTTGATGTTGTTATTATTTGTGAAACATGGTTAAAGAACAACGACTGGAAACCAGTTCTGTTAGGGTAAAAATGTTTTTACTTTAACAGACATTCTAAGAAGAAATCAGGTGGAAGTGTTATGACAGGGATTAAAGATAATTATGAGACCTGTCCTGTGATTATTACATGTTCAGTGATAACACCAATACTGTAGACTGTGTAACTGTGACAATAAAGACAACCATAGAACATATAACAATTGTTGGAGTGTATAGACCACCAAATTCAAATGCAAATGACCTAGAGGAATTTATACATTTCTTGCATGAAACACAGGAGAGAAGAATAATATTAGCTGGGGACTTAAATTTACCAGAAACCGACTGGAATAATAATGATTCAACAGTGTTAGTAAGGAAATTATTTACAACATATATTCAGGAACAACTGTTACTTCAGAGTGTAAAAAAACCTACCAGGGAACGGAATGAACCAGACATTGTTTGTATGTTCCTAAAGGAAGTAGTGATCATGGGGTTATAAAGGTTAATATTTTGCAAGATAATTCTGCCAAACTGATATCTAAACCAGTGCATGGAAGGTTAATTACTGATTATATGGAAGCTAACTGGAGTGAGGTGTTCACTGGAAAAATTGCAGATGGAATGTAGAAAGTTTTGAAAGAGAAATTGAGCAACAGTTGTAAATACAAGAGACATAATCATCTTAATTCTGCATACAGTGTAATCAATATACCTTTGCACCCCACCTCTGCAGCCCAGTATCACAGGATTATATCAATTTAAACCTGCTTCTGTCCAGTCTTCTCTTGTTATATTGTAAAGCTTCTATTTCTCACAACTCAAAAATGTGCTTGTCTACTTTAATATATTTGACACACACAACAGTCACTAGAAAGATTTCCCCAGCAAAGACTCCCCCACCCAAACGGATATTTAAAATACCCCCGAATGCACACTCCGCAAATCTGCTTTACATTATAGCATGCAGTTTATATCATGAAATGGTTTATACGAATATTAGTAAGAACAAAATCATTACACTTAGTTAATTCTTTATATTTAGTGTCCTTCTAAACATTAATGGCATGATGTGGGGTATATGCTTTATAATCCACCCACAAGTTTAACAAAGTCAGCAATATTAGAGTCTTTTTTTTTTTTTTTTTTTTGAAAAAGCCATTTTTCTCAAATATGATTATTGCTTGTTAGTCTCCCATTCAATAAGTCGTGGTGGTACAGTGGTAGCGTTGTTGCCTCACAGCAAGAGGTTCTCCTGTTTGATTCTCAGCTGGAGTGCCTTCTTTGTGGAGTCTGCATGTCCTCCCCGCGGTCGAGTGGCCTCCGAAAGACATGTGTGAATGGGCGTGCCTTCGCTGGACGTCGGGCTGGGAACTCGGCACCATAAAAAAAAAATCGACTGCCAATCATTAGCGGACCGGAGTTCCGCTGTGGTGACCCCTAACCGGGAAAAGCCGAAAAGACAGACAGTTTCCCATTCATTCACTTATTGCAGTGTTGCTGATCTTCTTTGAGATCATCTCCATCTCCTATCACCAGACCCTGATTTGAGTCCAAGGTACTCCTGATTCTTCTAGTCAACTCCTGAAACTTTTTGTCTCTCTCAAGCATTTTCCTTTGGAGCATTGGAAATACATCACTGGTAATATCTCTCTAATAGGTTTACTAGCAGAAAAATGAGAAGCAGTGTTCTCTTCTGCTTGCTGACTTGCTTATTGTTGGATAAACTTTTTTTATTTCCTCCTTAGATTGTTCTGCATCAAAAAATGTCTTTGATCCTCCAGGAAAAAATACTGTGAAGACAGCTGGATACAGCATCTTGAATCTCACACCTGCTTATTAACATTCCCTGATTTATGGGATAACTTCACTTCTGCCTGATGTACAGTGAATAATCATTTTCCAGAAATGCTCTGTTGTCTCCACATTTTAATATTTTTCCCTTCTTCCACAGTTTTGTTTGGATTAATTTTTCTGGTGGTATGGTTGTATCTTTACTAATACAGGTTTTGGCTGCCTTTTCATTCCCAGGCTATACACTCTGTGTGCCCTTTTATTTAACAAATCCTGCTTTGAAACACCCTTGTAGTTGCTTATTTGTGCTTTCATAAAAATTAATACTGTCTTGTTCTTTCCACTTTATCTGGTACAGCAGAAAATCTCACGCTTTCTCTGTAAATTCTGTTTCCTAACTCTAATATAAATTTTTGGAAACCTCTCTTCTTGAGAAGCCTTATACTCAGACAGCCTTTTCTTCATTTCAGCATCTCATTTTTTGCAGTTTTATCATTTTGTTTGACTAGTTAGTTAAAGCATCTTCTATTTTTCCAGCCTTTTGTCATTCGTGTCAGTATATTCCTTCAATGTGTAATTTATTTTAATCACATCTTAGTACATATGATTTATTTTTTCTCTAAATTGCTGGAACCCATCTGTTGAACCAAAGGTGAAGCTTGTACTGCTTTTTCTGAACTGCTGCAGGATTCTTCCCAGTCATTGTTTTCTCTTCATGTTCTCTGCTTGATTTCCTTTCAGGTTTTCCAAATTACTTCCTTGCTGGCATTCAAACAGTGTACTTACTAACCGGTAATTAAATTTTAGTGAAGCTTACAATTTTGCTGGTGCTTTTTTCTCAGTTTGTTTTCGCCCTGGGAAAGGTGAACGTTTTTGATCAACGTATTAATCTTGGAAAGACCAGTTTCATAAGTTTCTTGTAGTTTTCTGTATCTGATCACACTTTCAGTTCTCTGCATTGACATTTGGGTTTTCCATTGCTTTATTAGCATTTCTAAAGTGTCTAGCTCCAATAATAGCAAACTGTGGACTGCAAAGTATTCACATTTCCTTATTTTGGCTTCAGATGATTTTCTTATCTTTGCAAACTCTTTTTCATTGTGTGAGGTATCTTTCACTTGTTGTGAGAGATCTGCTTCTTAGACTGAGATTTCAAGAGAACATCTAAAGTTTTTTTTAACTCCTTCCCAGAGAACTGTTTTCCTGTGGAGTCTCTAAGATGCCAATTTCAAAGAGCTTTTCTTCTGCAGCGAAAAGTAGAACTATATCCAGGTCTAGCAAGAAAGTTTTTCAGGATACTAGGTCTTTTGCCATGTATGATTCTCATGACTCCTCTAGCTAGATTCCGCTTAAGAAAAATTCAGTTGTACCTAAAATACCAGCATCATCATCCTCTTACAGTCCAGATTCCAGTTTTGGGGTTAAGGAGATGGGAAGTTGTTTGGTGGTTAGACCAATTTTATCTGAATCCAGGTCTCCCATTTTCCCTTCCATCTCCAGTAACAAATGCCTCAGACTTTACCTGGCTCTGCATCTACAAGGATAATTGTTCAATGACTTTGGAAAAGAAAAGACAGACCAAAACACACAAAGATAAAAGTTATGTTGGCAGTCATAAATACTGTCAACTGTCTCAAGCATTTTTACTTGCCAGGACCTTTACACATGGTTATAGGCAAAACCACAGTGATGGGGTACATAAACTAACGGAGAAACCAGACTAGTCTTGGTAGCCTGGAATATAGCTTTTTTTATAGACTCACTCTATAGCAGTGCACACTTTTGTGGCTGACATTCTGAGCAGAATCAGGACAGATTCTCACGAATGAAAACTGAATCAGTGGGGACCACTTCAGACTTTTCATTTTGCCACCACTCAGAGTAATCAGTTGGCAAATTCTACTCCAAGACAAACAGGCCCATTAAACATGTGCCTTTTCATTTTCTTGAACAGGAATGCTCCTTTTTAATTTTCCATCCTTTTTTCCAATATCCAATATCATTCTGAAGATTCAGAAGGACTGTACAAAGATCATTGTTCTGACTCCCTTCTGTCTGAGGCAACAGTGGTTCTCCTTTTTTGGGAAATGGTCAAGGGCAATTGTAAGACAGATGGTTTTGATGCATTCCCAACTCCAAACAACTGCCACTGACTCCCTGGGTGATGATTAATTCCTTTGAGGTACCTGCTTTCTGAGGACATGCAGCAGGTATTAAACACAATCTGCTACTAGAATATCATATATTAAAAAATGGAAAATATTTTCTAATTGGTGCCAAGACTTTATTTATTTTTATTATTTTTTATTATTGTTTTGGTTTGTTTACTGTGTTCATCTGACTGGGTTTAGTTTCAATGTTTCAATGAATTAATTAACAAACTTAGGGCCTATATTGGTCAATAAGGTTTGCCTTGTAGCCATTACTGAAGAGTTTAAAAATTTAGAAAAAAACAGTTCTCTAAATCTTGTTTAAATATTAAGTAAATCATTTGCCAGTTTTACTTGTGTAGGTACTAAATTCCAAAATCTATCCTGCCCTCTTCTGAAAAAAGAGCTCTTTTAACCTTGAAATAATAGTGGGTAATCGTGCATCTAGATTCCTGTTTCTAGTTCCAGTATCACGATTAACAAAATTAGTATCTAAAGTAGCAGCAAAATAAAATATTCTTAAGGCTGTTGTATATCATAAATATATCACCTCTTTAAAACTGATAAGCCAGAGAATACTAAGACAACTGTTCCAATCTTTCTTTTAAGGTAAAACATGGCAGCCATCTTTTCTGAGAAGTAATTTTTTTCTGAATGCATTCCAACTTCTTTAGTTGAGAAACACTTATCATACACAGTGATCCCCCATATTCAATAATATGTCTTATTAAATAAATCATTAATAACACCTGTCAGTTTCTACTTGTGAAAGACTTACCACAAAAACACAGGGCAGCAAGGGAAAAGAAGAGGAGAAATCAAATGCTATCATGGAAGTATCAAATAGAGAAAACTTTAAAACAATTAAGACAGGAAGTGTCACTGTTATAAGAGTACAGAAGAGGAAACAGATCAACAAAAATACTCAGAAAGAAGTGATAAAAGCAACGTGTGGTAGCAGAACAGAGTGGATCTATCGTACACTGTTCAAATAAACTAAAGATATCAGCACAGGCAGAAAAACTTAGAAGATAATGCAGATAAGTATAAAGGAAAAGTACAAAGTGATGAAGTTATTGATGACCCAAAAAAGTTTTATAGAGAATTGGGAAACAAGGCAAAAGGAATTGAAACACCACCAAAAAAAGAAGAAATAGACACATTTTGGAGAAATATTTATGAAGATCCTGTGGAACATAATAAAGATGCTAAATGGATAAAAGAAGTAAAAGAATAAGAAGCTGAAATATGTAAAGGATATGAAATTATATGAAGTAACGGCCAGAGAAATTGAAACAAAATTAAGAAAAGCTCCTAATTGGAAAGCCCCATGCCGAGATGCAGTACCTAACTTCTGGCTAAAAGTATTAACATCTTTACATGAAGATTTAGCCACGAGTAAGGACTATTTATCTACACACACTGAACAGATGTCAACCTGGTTAACAGCATGAAAAACAGTACTCGTTAAGAGCGAAAGTGCAAGCTGTCCTACACACTATAGACCAGTAATTTGCCTTCTGACATGTTTAAACTATACACTAGAATTGATGCCAATAGAATTTATAGTCATTTAAAAGAGAACTCATGGCAGTAGAACAGAAGGTAACAAAGAAAGTCATATGGAACTAAGGATCATTTGTTAAATAAAATTATAATGGAGACCTGTAAAAAGGGGAAGAATCCAAGTATGGCGGGGATAGACTACAAAAAAGGATTTGACAACATCCCACTTTCTTGGATAAAAGAGTGCTTACAAATGTGTATGATACACCCTACACTGATTGATTGCGTTACAGCAGCCATGAAATAGTGGCAAACTACTTTGCAGTTAAGCCATTATAAAGGACAATTACTATTCCAGGGATAAAAATTCAAAGGGGGATATTCCAAGATGACTCTTTGTCACTGCTGCTCTTTTGTGTTGTACTTGACCCATTAAGCTGTCTACTTAGAATAGGTCATGCCTACAATTTGGCTGCCAGAAAACAAAAAAGCATAAAGACTTCTCATCTTCTTTTGTGTATAATTCAAAGTTATACAGTTCATCAGATGAGGAACTGAAAGGACAACTGATAGTAGTGAAGATGTTTTCAGATGATATAAGAATATGATTTGGTCTTGATAAATGTGCAAAAGCAACCTTTAAAGCAAAAAAAAGCTGCAGCACCAAGAACCTATTGGTCTGGGGCAGGAACGTGATATAAAAGAACTTCAGCAAGTGTATAAATATTTGGGAACAGATGAAAGATCAGTAATAAAACAAGAACAAATGAGAATAAAACTTGGTAAGGAATATTTTAGAAGACTAAAATTAACATTGAAAACAACTCTGACATCTAGGAAACCAGCTTGCTCTTCATGTCCTAACTTACAGTTTTGTATTGATTTCCCCAAAAGTTATTGGATCAATTAAACAGGAAAATAAGAAAAATATTCATGTTTATCAAATGATTTATAAAAATCAGTGTATACCAAGATTATGTATTCCCTATTCTGAAGGAAGTATGGGCTTCCTTGAAACTGATTACTTGTATTGATCTGCAGTCGTAGGACTGCATACATGTCTGCTGATCTCACAAGATCCAAAAGTTTTAAAATATGAGGAGAATAAGTCTAAGATGACTTCCCTACTTAGTTTAGCAGAAGCATATTAGTGTCAAGCGGGAAAGGAAATCACACCAGAAGTAGATAAAAATCGGTCAGCAACTGAATGTGCCAAAAAAAAACAAAAGAAAGAATATAAGGTGAAGGATCAAATGAGAAGATAAGAAATGTGGAAAATGCATAAATGTAGTTGCAAGTACAGAAAAATCTTGGAACAACCTCATGTCAATCAGGACTGAAAACGGGAATGGTCAGGGAGAGGTGAATTTAAACCAAAAGCTGAAAGGTTAATATTGGCGGCCCAGGATAGTGGACTTTATACATGTTGGTTCACAAAGTCCATTGAACATATGGGAGGAAACGATAAATGCAGGTTTTGTAAAACAGAATTGGAAACAGTTGGACATCTTGTTGCTGGGTGTGATATTTTTAACACCAGAAGAGCTGTATACGAAAAGGTATAATCATGTGGCAAGACTTTTGCATTGGTGATTGTGCAAGCATTATAATATTGAAGTAGCTGAGAAGCATTGGAAACATGAGCCAGAAAGCATTAGAGAAAATGATATTTATATCGCATGGGATCGCCCTTACCAACAGTTCAAAAAAATAGATGAGAAAAACACATTTAGTAGTCCATGAAAAGAAGAAAAAAGTAAAGCTGAACATTTAAATTGCTACACCCACTGACTACAGTGTCTTATGTACAGAGAGACACAAAGTCATAAAATAAAATGGTTTACTGGTAGAAATGAGTGCAGTGTGGAAGAAAGATACACAGACAGTTCCAATAGTAGGAGGAGAAATGGGTGTTATGAAAAAGAATTTATAGTCGTACTTGGATATTTTACCAGTACATGCAACTCCATATGAATTGCAGAGGGAGTCAGTTCTGTGCCATTGCAGGTGCTGCGAAGAGCACTTCTAGCTAACATCAAAGATTGAAGCAATGCTAATTTGATGAGTTTTGATCAAACTTTAATGTAGGAAGGGGTCTATTCACATCAAGGTATTAGAAACCCAAAAGTCTTGAAGAAATTAAACCTAGTAAAACAATGAAGGATATTCCTAATAAGACTATAGCATTTCCTTATTATATCTCCCCCTACCTTACATTGGTTTACTAATTGTATCAGCAGTAGACAGCAGTCTACTGTATGGCAACACTCTTCTTCCCCTTTCATCAGTACAAATACAGTTATACCCCGAGGCTCTATATTGGGTCCCCTCTTATTCAGTATATTTGTCAATAACTTTCACAACACTCTTAGCCACAGTACTGTTGTTCAGTACGCAGACAACTTGACTATTATCTGTTCTTCTAAATCTGCCACAGCTTTACAGCATCTTACCCAAGAAGCATTTTCTTGTACTGAAACCTGGATATCTCAGAAACATCTGGCCCTCAACCGTAATAAAACTAAACTCAATATTTACCCCCACAAAATCTAGCCCCATTGATAAGTTGCTTTTCTCTGTTCACTCTCACAGCAACGCCATTGAAGTTGTCCCTAGTACCAAATTTCTTGGCGTCATCATTGATGACAAATTAACTGTTGACCTACACATCCACAACAACATAAAAAAAAAACATTAAAAGCTAGGAGGTCTTTATAAGCACAACTGTTTTCTTTGCCTCTCTGCTAAAAATGCCCTTGCCTCATCCTTCCTACTTCCAACTCTTCTGTATGTTGCTCCCATCCTCACCAATTTACAGTCCTCGACAAATTTGTTATTATTCTAAATTTTCCACCCACCATTGCTCCTCTCTACATCAACTAAATTGGCTTGAATTCCCCTACCATCTCGGCTATCTACAACTAGCTACTGCCCATAAGCTCTTCCACTGGCCAGCAACTTGCCCTTCCCTTTCCTCCATATTGACCATCTACCATCCTAATCATCACCTCCGATCAGAAAACAAAATCTTGCTAACTGTCAAAAAACCTAATATATCAGTCGGCCAAATGTATTCTTTTACTGTTCCTAAGCTATGGAATAATCTCCCTCCTTCATTTGGGACCATCAGCAGTCCTACCTCCTTTAAAAATCCCTCAGAGAACATCTCACCTCAAATTGGCTGTGCACATGTACCCCAACAAATAATTCCTATACCTGATCCTCTCTTTTGGGTCTCTCTTTTACCCATTTAATTTCCAACATTCCCTCTCCCCTGTCTTCCATACTTACTCCTTTTGTTAACACTTCACTCAGTCTTTCCCTCCTTTAGCCTCTCTGTCTTTCCCGTTTCTTACCCTGACGCTAACTCTCCTTTGCTAATATTCTACCTACACTCTCTAACTTGTGTAGTTTGAATGTATGATATCTTCACTACTATAGTTATACAATGATTGTAAGCAAATTTCAATGCTGCTGTTATAATTTCTCATGGAATGTACTACTACTGTTTAACACACTTGATTCCACATGTTTACATCTCTGTTATGTGAATGTACCCTATTTCTTTAGACTAGAGTTCACCTTAATTGTAAACAAATTCACTGTTTTGTTATTATTTTCTTAGATGTACTACCTCTGCTCGACATACTTAATTATTGTGGAGTTTTCTCCCTGCTCAACATACTTGTTCTGTGTGTAAATATATATTTCTATGTAATTACTGTGGAGCTTTTTTCCCCAAGCCTACAATGAAAATGGGCTCATTCTTGGCCCAGTGGACTTTCCCAGTTAACAAATGCAATACGTAAATAAATAAATATTTGTCACAGTGACAGGGAGGTAGAAAGATGGTATGAAAAAAAAAAGGATTAAAGCCCGTCAAAGCCTGGGTACTTCTGTGTTAACTTACAGGAGTAATGGTGTTAACTGGTCCCTTTGACCCACCAAAGACCATCTGTATCCTGTACGCTGACAGTATTGCTAGTATACAAACTTGTAAAAATCAAAACACGCTCAACAGAGTACTTCACGGACTTTAAAGCTATGTGGAATTGGCTTCATCCTAATTAATTAGCCAGCAGTACACACAAACAAGTGCTTTGTTATTTGGGACACATCACATACTGTGAAATATAGAAATTATCACTGTCACTGACCCTATCAGAAATGATTTTCCCTGGAAATGCATCAAAATACCTTTGCATTACTGTGATCAAAACCTTCCTGTATGTTTCACACTGTGGCCAAAATAAAGCAAATTATAGCACAACTGATACGCTGCGGTGGTGGTGCTACAGTAGCGTTGCCCCCTCACAGGAAGACACTGTCCGGTTCGATTCTCAGCTAGAGTGTCTTCTGCGTGGAGACATGCGTGAATGGGTGTACCTTCATTGAAGGTTGTGCATCAGGGCTGGCAACTCGGCACATAAAAATCTATCTGCCAATCATTAGCAGACCAGAGTTCTGCTGTGGCGACCCCTAACCGGGAAAAGCCAAAAGACACAACAACAACAACAACATAGCACAACTGATGGCTTCTTATGATAAACTATCAGACTTATTCACCTTAGAAGCTCGACTTGCTATTGTTGACATTCTTCCAAAAACAGAATAAGGCCTCCCCTTTTTTGCATTCTGTTCCTCCCAAAATACTACGCTATTTCAAACTGCTGAAGAGTGACATTTTCAGATTTATTACTCTAGTCAGCATCAGAGAATATCACTGCTTTACATTATGCAAAAACTACTAACTCCCCATTAGAACTAGAACAAGTTTACTTCTTCACAGCAGATACTGTCCCGTACTCATTGATAAAGTGACAATCCAAAGTCAAGCCTCCCTCATCAGAAATGCCAACTGTAAACATTTACTTAGGCCTTCTTTCACACTGTTGTCTCATAAAAGGCATTCTTCAAAATAGCACCTGCTACCTCGAACAGTTTTCCTGATGAGACTAAGGAATCTGGCCAACTTTAATTAGTCAAGATGTCTGCCAAAGCACAAGTTATTAAAGAAAATACATGTAACTGCTTTCAGGATGCAGGCTGAATGCTGTAAAGTGCTTCACATAATTCTTCCCTGTATACAATTAATCTTGGTTCTAATTCCTTTACATGCACTAACAACGTGGACTTTTGTTGTGAGGATAGCTTTGTATGATCTAAACTACTCTTCAGCCTGAAACAAGTTTGTAAGCACCTGGCCAAAATGCTAAGCACCATCTTTGATTATCAAAGTGCACTGTTTTATTCAACTTTGAAGTGCTTCTTTTTTTGTTTGCTTTGTAAATGTAAATGTGCCACTTACTGGCTATCCTGTAAGTTTTCTCTTTTGTCTTGTTTTGTACTCACTTTAGGCTCTCATTTAACTTCAGTTTACTGCTTTTCTGTCATATTGCACCATCACAAGTGTTGTTGTTGTGTCTTTCGGCTTTTCCCAGTTAGGGATCGCCACAGTGGAACTCTGGTCCGCTAATGATTGGCAGTTGATTTTTACATGCCGAGTTGCCAGCCCTGATGCACAACCTTCAACGAAGGTACACCCATTCACGCATGTCTCCACGCAGAAGACTCTCTAGCTAAGAATCGAACCGGACAGCGTCTTACTGTGAGGTGACAACTCTACCGCAGCACCACCACAAGTGTGACTGCTGTAAAATTAATGTTTTTCTTGTCTTTGCTTTTGGACCTGGGGTTTGGGTGAAAATGATCCATGGAACATTTCCTTTTCCTTGTGACAACTGGTCCAAGTTTTTGTCATGTACCTCAGTTACTTTTCTTAACATAGAGTTCAGCATTCAGTTAAAATGTTTTGCAAACCCTTCTGTCGGGAATGGTGCACTGCTGGACTTTTAACATAAGTGGAGTCCCCTGATTGGTGAGTAATTTGTATCTCTACTCTAAAAAAGTAACACCAGGCTGTTATTTACATATTTAGCATTAGCCTTATGTAGGGAGATAGACTTAGGATACTTGGTAACATCCTCCTGGATTTTATTAAAGACCAACAATATCCATGGCTATGCATTCAAATGGGAGTTCATTAATAGGGTTTGGAATCAGTAGATTTTGGAAGCCTGAGTAAGGAGCTATGTTCGGGCATCCAGCAGAGAACTGTTTCTTTCGATTCCTGACCATTAAAACTGAATTAGAGTACTTTATTTTAGTCTTGTTCATTCCTAAGTGACCCCTAGTACATAACTTTGTAGTAATTTCTTTAATGGGTATCTAAAATGTTTGGACACCAATAGTTCATGCACTTTTTCCTCCCTTTCCTTACTTTGATTTTCTTAGTACCTTGGCTACATGTTGGTCAAAGGACAAATTACTGTCTACATATGTTTCCAGATCCCTAACTACCTGGCAAACTCTTGGGGTTGTCTTATCAATGGAGTAAATAACCTGCACAGACTTTTCCTCAAAAGGCACTATAATGCACTTTTTAGCACTGAATCCGTGGCTTTGGCACTAGTCATTTGTCAGTGGTAGACCCTCAGGATATTAATGTCATGGGGGAGTCTATGATAGCTCCCATTTTGCAGTCATCTGCAAAGTTGGTCAGCCAAGGGCCCTTGACATTAGTCTTGACCTCATGGAAATAGGTGCCATACATGAGCGGGCCCAGCTCTGAGTCTGAGGTACTCTGCTGGTGACCCATCTCTCTTGGTGGAAGTGATCTCATCAGTCCTGACTTCTTGGGTCTTTACTTTGAGGCAGCTGGCAGTCCAAGAATTTATGTAGGGATTTATGCCTAGCTCATTGAGTTTGTTAACAATATCAGAGTGGGGTATTGTATTGAATGCCTTTGCCAGGTCTAAGTAGGCAGTATGCACTGTTTTCTCCTCATCCATTGCCTTGGTAACCCTCTCAAAGTAGTATACAAGGTTAAGTTGGCATGGCCTTCCTTTGACAAAACCAAACTGAGATGGGTCCAGTGTCTGAAGGTTGCTAATGTTTGTCAATCATTTTCATGATAATTCATTTCATGACTTCACATATTAGACAAAGAGAGTTAGCTCTGCTTCAAATATGATACATTCTTCAGTAATAGGTGCATCTTCTGACAGTTTTGAGACTTTGGTTGAATAAGTATATATGAACATGTTCTATTATCCTGTCAGCACCACATATCTCCACTTCCCATTATAGTATACCATTATGGCTACTTTTCATCTCCATATGGAAAGTTAATGTAAAAAACTTTGTATATCCATATTTTTCATGTGTTTCATTTCTTGAGTTTAATAAGTGCATTTCTTGCAAAAAAAAAAAAAAAACTTTTTAATGTAGATAAAGATTTTATTTTGCCTTAGTGGACAGCTGAGTATGTTAACATTAGGGGATTTTAATTTCATTGTATTATTCGTATAGTATGTATTATAGAGTCCTATATGATACCACTCTCATTTTCATGATTATCTCCTCTCATTGTTAACTGAGTTACTTGAAAGTATAATAAAGCAATTATAAATTTCAGGAACTTCCTGAAAAAATAGACCTATATACAAAAAGCTTCCATGGTGGAGGTATAGTTTTTCTACTTCTACTAAACCTTTTCTCTTATAAATTCTTGTCTTCCTAATTTCCACATAACTCCTTGGTAAAATTGGCTTATTTTATTTCAGTAAGAAAGGTATGCAAAACAAGCAAGTCAGAGTACTTACTGCCTTTTCTTATTGTTTCTGTAGTCTTGCATATCTGTGAAATCAGGGCCAGCCCTTTTCATCATACTATTGGCTATCCACCACTTTTCTGGTCTATTCTGATCCTCCCCCTCCCCAATAGAACAATTGCAGCCTAATCATGGTCAGCCCTTTTTATTATACTATTGGTTATCCACCACTTTTTCTGGTCTATTCCGTCCTCCCCCTCCCCCACAAGAGCTATTAGCTGAAGACCACGCCCCCAACTGAGTATGCGCACCTTCCCGGGGTCTACTTTGAATTATTTAAACATTAAGCGACCTTTGACGTATGGAAACCCTGTGTGGAGTGATTGTAAACTTGTTTTGCTTTTCAACTTGCTTATCCTGCTCTTGGAACTAAGAGCCTTCCTACCTATAACCAAGGACTCTTTTTAAATATTTCCAACTGCCTCCTCCTCAAACTAGGAATAACGCCTTCCCACCTCAGAACCCTGTTACCTAAGGAAGCAGGAAACTCTTCAACTTGCTTATCCTGCTTTTGGAACTAAGAACCCCTTCCTACCTACAACCAAGGACTCTTTATAAATATTTCCAACTGCCTCCACCTCAAACTAGGAATAACACCTTCCCACCTCAGAACCCTGTTACCTAAGGAAGCAGGAAAGTATGTGATTCCCACACCTGGCAGTAAAGCTTATTTGTTGCTTTTATGATTTCTTTGTGTCTCTAAATACACTACCCAGCCAGGAAAGCCAGCAGCCATACCCCTGCCTGCCCTTTTACAAATACTTCTTCTCTCCTCTGCATCCACCCTTCATAAAGCTTACCTTTTCTCTACTTAAATAGCTATGTAAAGGAGCTGCCTCCTTTACCCCCCCCCCCAAATCATGGACCTGCAATCTCCTACAGTTAGCTACTCTTGTTGTTTATTTTTCACCCACTAGGTGGCACACTTTTCTTGGCTTGTGTTTTACCTGTTCTTTCCTTCTAGGTTACAGATAACTCTAACTCACCTCGGCTGACTAAAGGACTGCTCTCAGCACTGCCCAACTCCTTCCTCTTACCTCTTCAGCAATAGCACCCAGTTAACCCTCTACTCTTACCTGTACATTTACCAACATTTTAACTCGCCTCAGTATTCATCATCCCACAGATTGTTTTCTGGAGCTTTCTTCCTTCACTTGTGTCTACCCGCTCCGTTCGCAACATTTACCAACATTTTAACTCGCCTCAGTATTCATCATCCCACAGATTGTTTTCTGGAGCTTTCTTCCTTCACTTGTGTCTACCCGCTCCGTTCGCCCTGCGGGCTCGCTCCGCTCCCCTACCCTACCCCCAATTCCCTCCCACCCCTGGCTCTAAACTTATACTCAGCTAACGACTCCTACTTCCTCTCTCCACCCATTTCTCCACCACCCACTTCCTACTCCCTCCCCTACATATCTATCACCCCACCCTTCCCTTCCATTTTAATAAGGCATTACCTACTCCTATAGCTTTCTCAACACCATATATCCACGTTAGCAAAGCCTCAACATGCCTACAAAACACACATCCTTCTCAATTCAACTATTACATCTTCTGACCCTTACTTATATCCAGTACCTTACCTAGCCCAGCACCATAACCCACACACCATTCCTTCATACAACCAGCTCACTTCTCACAACACACTTACAGTCATTTATCTCAATATCCCCTGGATTTATCCCATTAATAACCATCTATTCTTTCACTACAAACTAATCACTGCTTATAAAATCCCTACCACCCCACTAATCTCCAAAACCTTCACAAATCTAACAATACACAACCTAGAAACAAAGCAATCCAAACACTTCTTTAGCATAATCCAACATCTAACAACCATACTTCTGTCTGGGAATACACACCCCAACCCTGGCCCAAACACCCCTTGCTGTACATCCAAATTCATCCTACTAGCTTCTGTAAATGCCCAAAGCATAGCTAACAAAATTCCCAACCTGCATGCCTGGCTTCTCCACAACAAACCTGACATCTTAGCTATCTCAGAAATCTGGTTAAAACCTCATATAAAAGATTCTAAAATAGTACCACCTAACTACTCTATCATCAGAAAAGACAGAGCACACAAAAAGGGTGGCGGAGTAGCTCTACTCTACTCATCCTCCCTATTCATTACTCTCTATAATAAACCCATTCCCCACTTCGCCAATGCAGAATTAATACTAGCTTTGTTTCAATTAAAGAAACCCAAACACACATGCATAGCCTTCCTTTACATTCCCCCTGTAGACAATATCTCAGTACTAGAGGATATCCTCTCCTGGCTTTCTAGCAATATCAGTAATGAAACTATCATCCTGGGAGAGACAAACATTAACTGGTCCTCCATCCAGTCCCCTACACACCCCCTAAATATCAACCTATATTATTACTATCAGCTCATCAACGCCATTACCTGACCCTCTAAAGACTTCTCCAGTGGTAGCACCCTAGACTGGATCTTAGTCGCTCACCCCCACTACTACCCTGATAGTGGGACTCTTCCTGATTCACTCAGCGACCACCTTCCCATCTTTACTAGGCGTCTTCCTTCTCCCTTACAAGTAACTCATAATTACATCACCACTTGCTACCTAAAAAACTTTAACCCCAAAGCCTTCTCTGACTCTCTCAAATCACTTAACTGGAACCCTCTAAAAACTCTACCCCTGGAAAATGCACACTTTAATGCAACTTTCCTAAAAATGCGAGGTAGTTATGCTGCTATAATAACCAAAAGAATAAGAAACAAAACCACCCACTGGCTAACCAAAAACACACTAACTGCCATGCGCCTTAAGGACAAAGCCTGGGCACGTTACCAAAGAAACAAAACTCCCACCACCCTTATTGAGTTCACAACACTCCGCAACAGAGTTAAAAAGCTTATCACAGCAGACCAACAGAATTACTTCTCCTTACTTCAAAACAACCATAAAACCAGTCCACAAAAATTCTGGAAAGGTATCACTACCCTCCTAAAACCCAGCACAACTGAAAACCCAAGCCCTGACCCAAATGCATTAGATATAGATCTGGCCACCCAATTCAACTCTTTCTTCATAGATTCTATTTCCAAACTAACCTCATCCTTCTCTAACAACACTTCTCCCCCTACTTATGCATCTCCTCTCTTGTCACCCCATTCACCTCCACTCTCCCATACCCTACCTTCTGAACACCCACCATTCTCCATAAAAGCCACTCATACTTCTACCATTAAAAAATTCCTGCAAAAACTAAAACCATGCACCAGTGCCCCCGATAACATTCCCTCAACCTTCCTTAGCTGCCAAAGCCATTGCCTTCCCCATCAGCATCCTAATCAATCGCTCTATACAAGAAAGTTTTGTACCCTAACTCTGGAAAAAGGCTTTCATCATTCCCCTGCACAAAGGAGGCAATAACAATATTTCTAACTTCCATTCCATCGCCATCCTCTCTCCCATCTCGAAACTCCTAGAAAAATGTATCCATCTTCAACTCCTTCCCTATCTCTTACATATTAACTCCCACCCAACACGGATTCAGACCCAGTCACAGCACTATGACTGCCCTCCTGTCCTTCCTGGAAACTGTGAATAAAGCCAGAGATTCTGGCTTTATTGTATCTACCCTCTTAGTTGACCTCTCTAAGGCCTTCAGTGCTATCTCTCACAACCTTCTCCTTATTAAACTATCTAACCTAAACCTATTCCTTTCCTCTCTCAATTGGTTCACCAGCTACCTCTCTAACAGGCAACAAGCTGTCAAGTGGAAAAAAGCCATCTCCTCTTTCCGTGTCCCCCAGGGTTCCATATTGGGTCCCCTCCTCTTCAATATATTCATAAATGATTTCTTCCGCTCTATCCCTTATGCTAACCTTATTCAATATGCATGCAATTCAATGATCATCTGTGCTGCCACATCCATCCCCACTCTCTTAAAGCTGACTCAAGACGCCTTCTCTACCACAGAACAGTGGATGAAAGACAATCATCTAGCACTCAATGCGTCAAAAAACAAACTCATGGTATTTACACCAACACACCAACACCAGTGAAAACCTATTATCCATCACCAGCCAGAAAAACACACCTCTTGAACTGGTATCTGAAACCAAACTATTAGGGGTCAACATCGATGACCAGCTTAAATTTATTTCCCATCTACAACTAAACATAAAAAAACACGACATAACAGATACCTCACTACATCTACTAAGCTCACTTTCTCTACGACATTCCTCATCCCTTCCCTCCTTTATGGTGCCCCTCTCCTAACAAACCTACAATCATCTCTGAAGACAAAACTCTCCTCTTGTTATAACAAAATTGCCAACTTTACCACTAGCCAGAAATCATCAACCCATCACTGTGCATCTCTCCACAAAGTAAACTGGCTAGAACTTCCCAACTATCTCACCTATACTCAGCTTACTTATGCACACAAACTCATTTTTCACCCCTCACTCTGTCCTTACCTTTCCTCTACCTTTAAAATACACCACCCAGAAAGACTCCTATTAGGTT
Source organism: Protopterus annectens (assembly GCF_019279795.1). Classification (NCBI taxonomy): domain Eukaryota; kingdom Metazoa; phylum Chordata; order Ceratodontiformes; family Protopteridae; genus Protopterus; species Protopterus annectens. The sequence continues at coordinate 27,839,363 of NC_056738.1, read as the reverse complement.
TTGGCTGTTAGATCTTAGAACTATACAAACCCCTTCTCCCCGCAGGACAAAACCTCCTGTCCTTTGCCCTGGCACGCCTATGGAACTCCGTCCCTCCCTCCCTCCATCCATACTACTGCCAACCTCCCTTCCTTCAAAAAAATCACTTCACTCACATCTAACATTCAAGTGGGAATGCTCCTGCTCCCACCTCAAATAGCCTATTCTCCACTTCTTATAGGCAACTATCTCATATATCCCAGACACTAACTTCATATTTGCATCTAGCAAATACTCAGCCAATTTAAATAACTTCTTAAATTCTCAAATTGTACTATTCCATTTCAAGAAACTGTATATTTACTAATGCATTGTTTTGTCTTCTACTAAATGTAACCTAAAAATTTAATTGTAACCGCTGTAAACTTTGTTTTGTCTTGTAACCAAAAGATGTAATTTGTAAACTGCTGTAATCTTTGTTTTGTCTTGGAGCTTTTCTCCCCAGGACTCCATTGAAAATGGGTTTTCATTGGCCTAATTGAGTATCCTGGTTAATCAACTGCAAATAAATAAATAAAATAAAATATTACAGCCTAATCTAGCTTTCTTAAGCTACAGGAGCCAGTGTCCTGGTACTGCTGTTGCATTAAGTTTGTAAGTCTTAGTCCCTCCCTTATATGAAATCTTGCCTCTGTTCCTTGCTGGGCTCCGCATTTAACTAACTTTATATCTTACAATTACCATAATGTCTGTGCTTTTCCCTGCACTTGCTAAGCAGCCTACAGCGTTTTTTTTTTTTGTCCCTTAATTCCCTTAATCACCAAGCTATATTATATATATATATATTTTGAACTAGGTGGCACTACTCAACCATTTATAGTGTAAAGATCACTTATATCATTTTTCTGTTTTCTCCCAAGCAATCCCCCACTCTCATAGCATATTTACCTCACTAGCTTGCATTGTTTTATTACCTTTCACCCCCTACACTCCCCAGCCTAGACTCACCTCTGCTGTTCCTGTACTTCCCCTAAGCTCCCACGTTTCAGCTACAGCTGGCTGATTGGTTTCCACCAGCCACCTTCTCTCCAGCTCTTCCCGCTCCATTCGCCCTATGGGCTCGCTCCACTCCCCTACCCTGCCCCCATTTCCCACCTGCCCCCACTACTCCTACAGTTATTTCAACTCCAAATCCCTCCCTCTCTCAACCAACTAATCATCTCCACACTGTAACCCCTCCCCTCTCTACCTCCACCTGTCAATCACAACCACTCCATCCCCACCCATCAATGTCCCTATAAACATCTATTTCTACTCCATCTATACATATATACAATCTGCCCTACTCATTTTATAATGCTAATATACACATATACTCCTCTACCATGCCTTGTCTTCTACCTCAAGCCATTCTCACCCCATCTATCTGCATTCTATTCGTACTCCCTTTATACCACGCTACCTCGTACTCCTATAACCAACTCCACCCTTCCTTCCTGTGCTACCCCCCACTCCCAATCTTTTTCCTCATCCCACTAAAACGCACTTCCACAACATAGCCACCTCTCTAGTTTAACCCAACCCATTCCACTACTTCAGGATAAAACCTTTTTTCCCCTTCAGTTAAATACTACAAACCTAAACTAATATCTTACTGTCCACAACTATTAAAGACCAAATCAAAAATACTACTGCCCTCCCTCAACTACCTCTGCTTAGCAGGAGACATACACCCAAATCCTGGACCAAATTCTTCCTCTAGTCCCAATCGCCCTGTCACAAGCAGTAAAACCAACCATAAATACCTCAAATTCTTCACTATCAGTGCCCAAAGTCTAAGAAATGAAGTAGCCCACTTTCATGCTTGGCTAAACTACAACTTACCTGACATTGTAGCCATCTCAGAAACCTGACTAAAACCTCAAATTTGTGACTCTGAAATCCTCCCTCCTGGATTCCATTCCCTCAGACACGATCACTTAAGTAGAAAAGGGGGTGGGGTAGCCTTAATCTAATCTAACCTGCTATCCCTCACTACCTACCTCAGTCCAGTCCCTCCATTCAACAATGTAGAACTAGTAATATGCCTACTAAAAATAAATAACCACAAAAGCATTTGTATCATTGCCATCTACATCCCCCCTAGTAATAACACCACTGCTCTTTAAGAAATTCTCCTCTGGACTTCTACCAATATTAAGCTAGATACCTTCATACTTGAAGATGTAAATATCGATTGGAATAAAAATAAACAACTCTAATCCCACCATATCCATCAATCTATTTAACTATACCCAACTAACTAACTCCATTACCAGACCCAACAAAACAAACCCCCCAGGTACCACACTAGACTGGATCCTAGTATCCCATCCTAATAAATTCTTAAACTCTGGCATTATACCTGACCCTATAGGAGACCATTTGCCAGCTTTCATACACCGAGCTACCCACTCCTTTCCTCACCTACACCAGTATATTCACACACATAACCTCACAAACTTTAACCCCACTACATTCTCTGACTCCCTAAAACAAACAAACTGGAACCCCCTAAAAGTCTTCCACTAGACAATGCCGTAGAATTTTTCAACTCAACCTTCTTAAACATCCTCAACTGCCTAGCTCTACCAAGAACAAAAAATAGTAAAAACCAAGACCGCCCCATTGCTAACCAAAGATACAAAAAAACTTGTTACAAAGAGATAAATCCTGGAAAACATAGCATCAAAACAAGCAGCCAGAAACTTTTTCTTAAATATAAACAACTCCACAACTTGACTAAAAAACAAATCATCAGAGACAAAAGTCTGACTGTATCAAACTCCAGTCTAACTAATCAAAAAACCCCAAACATTTCTGGAATTCCATTAATTCTCTTCTCAACCCAGGTACCAAAAACAACCCCTGCCTTGACACCAGCAAATCTGATCCTGAAATAGCCTCTCTGTTCAACTCCTTCTTTACCAACTCCATAGCAGAACTGACCATGACCTTCCCTAACAATAACCCTTCCCCTCAAGCTATCCAATTGTCCTCATCCCCTACACCATTCTCTGCCCCCAATCCTCCTGCAGTATTTGAACTTAAACCCAGCTCAATCTCCCACATACAAAAATTGCTCTCTAAATTAAAACCATGCTCCAATGCCTCTGACAATATCCCATCTTCCTTCCCAAAAATAGCTGCAGGTGGTATTGCTGTCCCCATTAGCATCTTGATCAGTAGATCCATGCAGGAATCTTATGTGGCCAAATTATGGCAGGCTGCCTTTATTCTACCTCTCCATAAAGGAGGCAAAAACAATAACATCTCTAACTACCGCCCCATAGCTATATCTCCCCAATCTCAAAACTTCTGGAAAAATGCATCCACCTTCACCTTATGCCATTCCTAGCCAATCACCAACTAATCACTCCAACCCAGCACGGCTTTTGACCTGGCCATAGTACTATCGCTGCCTTTCTCTCCTTCTTGGACACAATAAATCTTGCCTGTGACTCTGCAAAAATAGTATCAACAGTTCTACTAGATCTGTCCAAGGCATTCGATACCATCTCCCACACCCATCTCTTGAACCATCTTTCTAACCTTAATCTCTCCCAGAATACCTTATCCTGGTTCTCAAGCTACCTCTCTGACAGGTCTCAAACTGTGAAATGGGGGAAAGGCACCTCAACCTTCCTTCCTACCCCCACTGGGGTACCCCAGGGATCTATACTCGGTCCAATGCTATTCAACATCTTTATTAATGATTTCCACAAAGCCATACCCAACACCAAAATTGTACAATATGCTGACGATTCAGCTTTAGTCTGCTGCGCTTCTAACTTCTCAGAACTTCAAACAGTGACTCAAACTGCTTTCTCCACCACTGAAAACTGGATGCTCCAAAGCCACCTCTCGCTAAATGGCAATAAATCCAAAATACTATTATTCTCTCCCTCAGAAGCTTCCACTCTTGTTAAAAACTTGTTCCAAATTATTAGCCAAAACAATTCTACTATAGAGGTTGTTCCCTTCGCTAAACTACTTGGGGTTACTATTGATGAACATCTAAGATTCGACACTCACATCCAGCAAAACATTAAGAAAACCCATATAAAACTTGGATGCTATACAGAAACGTCCACTTTCTGTCTCCTTCCACCAGACAAACTCTCGCCACTACCTATCTACTCCCTTCACTAATGTATGGCGCTCCTCTACTAACAAACTTGTCTGCCTCTCTCGCCTCCAAATTGGAAGTCTGTTATAATAAGATTTCTAAATTTGCAACCAAAGCTAAGTTCTCCTCCCATCATTGTACTGCCCTTCATTTGTTAAATTGGCTTGAACTCTCCAACCATCTAGACTATCTAGAAATTACTACAGCCCACAGACTAATTTTTCAACCTACTAAGTGCCCAGCACTAACCAACATCCTTCAACCTTACACCACTCAGAAAACTCTAAGATCTAAACACCAAAACCTAATCACTGTCCGCAAACCCAATCGTCCTGCTGGTCAGCTTCTTCTGTCCTTTTCCTTAGCTAAAAAATGGAATTCTCTTCCTTCCTCTCTAAGGATTTGTGAAAACTTTAAAACTCAGCTGCATTCCTACCTTTCCTCTAACAGGAAATGCAACTGCACTCTCCCCACCTGGCCTAATAATCAATCGATCCCTTACACTGCTGACTAACTCTGAGTACAAGCTAACCTAGCATAAATAATACATATTGTAAATAACATAATTGTACGTATTATAAATAACCCATCCCACTTTTTTTTTCTCTCTTTTCCTTCTAAGTCTTTATTCTTCCTCTCAGTTAAGTTACCACTGCCATCCTAAATATTTAAGTACTATGTAACCAAAGAATTTATTCCTGTTCTCTAGCATGGAATGAAATTGTAATTGTGTCTTTACTATGATTGTATATGTAACTAAACTATGTAATGCGGAGCTTTTCTCCCCGGGCCTCCACTGAAAACGGGCTCCCTGAGCCCAGTGGACCACCCCGGTCATCAAACTGGAAATAAATAATTAAATAAATTTCTCTTTAGATGTGAGCTGCCATTAAAAAAAGAGTACTTACATAAATCTCAACCAGATTTTGGACTTGGTGTAATTGGTGATGTTATCGCAAATGGACTTTATAGTAAACTGAAAAGGGATCTGTGGACTGCAAATCAGTTGTCTCATGTGGGCTCTGAAAGAGGAACAGGAATAACGGCCAAATTCCTCTTCCTGGGTAGTGCTTTATTGGCATAACGTAAAGCAAAGGAAGAACAGCAGGTAAGAAGAAATAATGCAGCGCTTATCACATAAACAAGCCCAGATTCTGACACACAGTAAAATGTAATTATCATAGTGTTTACTCGTAATGAAGAGTCCTTTCAGAAAACGGATTCCCAGCAAAATAGAAATCAGTCAAAGGCATGCAAACACGTGCTTTGTAGTCTGTCTTGGAGCGAAGTGTGTTACAGTCGCTCGCAGCCCTATAAATAACAAAACACAAGTTAAAAACAACACATCAGTGCAGGGTGAAAAAATAACCAATTGCATGCCTTACTTCAGCGATCCATGAAATCAGCCCAAAAGAAAATGGGTAGAAATGCACATGTAAAGAAGCACTTTAATCACAAGCCTGACTAGCTGATATTACTGGCAAGCTGCTACAGTATGCCTTAACGAAACTTTCCATTCCCTCACTGCGCTAAAGGACGGTACTCAGGAATAGTATTTTTTCCATTATTCCTGGTTTTGTTTCACAAGCAATGTGATAAAAGAGTAATTTGTAGTTTACACACCCCATTTCAGTTTAACATGAAGTAGTTTCCTTCTAACATTAGCAAAGACAGCGAGTTCCAAATCTGGTTGCGAAAATACGTGAGTGCCAAAAAAAAGCAATGTAAGACTACTAGCAGTGTGTTCAGACAACAACCAGTTTGCTGTTTCTCTGGGTAGTAAAATGTTATTTATAATTTATATAAGCATATTTTAAACAGTATGTATGGTTTCACATAATTCAGATTTACAACACTTACCTTTTTTGTCACAACAGTAGAAATTCTCCAAGAAATTACCCAAGAATCATTCTTATCTGCAGAATGCTGTCTGTGGGACCCAGACTTACTCCTCAACCCAAGTAAAACCAAAATTAATTATTTTCACCCCTAAACAATACAGAGAACAAACATGCACATTCCATATTCTTTCATCTAGCATTAAAAATATGAAATTGTAGTATAGACTAAGCGACTAGGAGTCCTTCATGATCATTGTATATATTACCACCACTTTCTTCAGGCCGTTAAAAAAACTCAAATGAAACTAGTATCCCTGTATAGGCTAAGAAGTGTCTTAACAGACACTGCAAGAAAGTCTAGAGTAACAGCCATCTTCCATTCTGTATGTTCACACTATTCTCACAAAGCTTAGCATCAGCTTCAGAACAAAGCTCGACAAATGCTACAATAAAATAGCAACATTTTCAGCCAACTGCTCCTACAAAACCCATCACGGTGCAGCCCTAAGACACCTCACTATTTAACTATTCACAACTTGTCATGGCCTACAGTCCAATATACAGCCTTGAAATTACTTCTCTGAAAAACATGTTGCAGCCATACTCTACAGCCAGACCTCTCTCCTCTAACAACATATCCTTTCTAGTTACAGCAAAATAAAATAGACTGGCTAATAACTCACTATGTCAAAAAATGAAACTGTCGCACTTCAGCTAAAATTGACAGGAAAAAAGTTCCAAAACACAACTGAAACAACATCTAAACAACACTTGGCTCTGTTAATGTTTCACACATGGTCAATCCAACTATGCTGTTAGCACACCTGTATTATTGTTTTGACATCTGTTTCTACTTTCTAAAATAAACTACCTCCCTGATGACATTCTCTTGTTTTATTGGATCTCAAAATATTTTTTTCTCTCCACTCAGTCTTACACTTCCCTACTTTTTTTCCCGTATTTTGACTTCTCCGTCCTCTCCTACCACTAATCTTTTTTTCATTCCATCCTGTACATCTAAACTCACTAATCATTTTCTTTTAAGTAGAGAAAGTGACGAGAGACAGGAGCAAGTTTATTTTCATAATATATTTTTTCTTTCCTCCTTCTTTTGTCAAGTAATTGTCATCCCAGATAACCTCTTCATTTTGTCTCGGCAGTTTCATATCCTTATGTCTCAAATACCCTGTGTTTCCATTGTGCCATTACCAACCTATTTTGAAATTGTCATTTATTCATGTGTTACATTGCCAGTCCACTTACTCTAGTGCCTGCTCTATCTGATAACACTGCAGTATCAACTACATCGGCTGTGTTTTATACAGTAATCTGTAATTTTACTGTTTTTTTTTTCTGTTTTTGTAACATTGTGTAGTTTTATCCTTGGCCTCCACTGAAGATGGGTTTTATCTCAATTAGACTTTCCCATTTAACAAAACCAAACAAATAAATACAAACTGTCTCATTACCAATGGTTATTAAGTTAAATAAACATGCTTTTGAAATCTTTTTTCATACAGATATCCAGTAATGAGACTGGTAAAAGTTAAATCTTGGAAGTTATCTTCCTTAAGTAACCCACGTGAAACACTTGTATTGATTATATAGAAATGCAACATACAATAATAAAGTTTCCAACTAAGAACAGTAAAGTGTAATAATAGTGGAGTCTCAGAAGCAGTTCGCTAATGGTTGTGTCTCTCTTCCCAGTAAGATGTTAAGTATGAGATATCAGTGTTTCATTATTAATAAAATTTCAAATTCTTCGCCTCCGAGGAGACTTTGCCTGAGTTTGCAGAGTAGCAAAGAATAACCAAAGTACTCCTTTATCAACCCAGTCATTCCCTGCTCTTTTAAACATTTTACAGGTGTAATCCTTCTGAAAGCTAATGGAACTGTGTTACAGATTGTACTTTATCTGCCATTAAACACCTTACTAGTGTGTGTGTGTGTGTGTGCGTATATATATATATATATATATATATATATATATATATATATATATATATATATATACACACACACACACACACACATATATAAATATATATATATATATATATATATATATATATATATATATATATATATATATATATACACACACACACACACACATATATGTATACACACACACACACACACACACACACACACACACACACACACACACACACACACACACGTAGTATTGCATCAGCACTAAGTGATCTGTAAATATCTGAATACAAGGATAGCTTTTCCAACCTATCCATAAATTCGGTGACAGAACCTGTGGTCTTCACCAGTTTTGGAAATATCACTTGGAAAGATTAAATTATATCCACACAATTATGGTAAATGACCTCATAAGTCAAATGATACTTTTGAACAGTGAAACATAAGTGGAAGAGCTCATCATATAATTGTTTGAAGTCTAAAATATATCCCTTTATGTAGTTAAATTCCTGTTCCTTAATGGTAGTCTCCGTGGGTACTGTAAGAAGACTTGCACACATTCAGTACACAATTATGCAACAATAAAATTTTAAACAGTCATTATTTAAATACATTTTTACTGTACTGATAAAGCAGATATGGCATTCATTACTGTCTGATAGCATGTGAAATACAGCAGAAATACATTTTTAAAGTAATTTATAATACAGCACAGAACAATGGAGAAACAGTTAACTTCAAAAATTAAGTTTTTGTCCTTGATATATTGGAAAAACACAAGTATTGCAATATCTTAAATGCCAGTATTTCAGTATATGATAAAGCCAAACAGTAATTTCAACATTTTCGTAATTCAAACAAGTGTAGCTTTTTAAAGTTTTAGCAGAAGGTCTATACATTTGAAGACAGATTGCAGTGCATTGTTATTAGTTGTTTTATTTTCCTTTCATAACCAAGATAGTCAATTGGAACCGAAAGCAGCATCAAAAGCTGAATTCGAACCGTTTTCTCATAAGAAGTCCCTGACACTTGGTTTTCAAGTGTGCAGTGTCAGTAATATACTTTTTAAATGAGTTCTATTTGTGTTGCAGTTATGCACCTGTGTAATTCTCTCTCTCTCTCTCTCTCTCTCTCACACACACACAGAGACACACAAATATATGTATCTAAGATAGTGAAGGGAGGGGAATTCCCTCATATTTGGGGTACAGAGAAGTTTTTCCACTACAAAATAAAGTTTTGTTAAGCTTCTCTCTGAACAGAAAGTTTGATTGATTACCTTCTTCACGAACCTTTCTCAAGTTTTAACTTAGAATGTTACTTACAAATATGTAGAAAGACACATAGGTTGAATGTCTCTTTCAGCAGTTTTGCCTGTCTTATTTAATCTTTAGGTGCATTTGAACTTCTGCTTCCCCTTCTTGTCTTAATCTTACCCCATTTCCACTTGTCCCATTCCTTTTTCATTGATTTCTTCTCTTTCACTTTTCCCATTACTCCATACTGTGGTTCAAGAACTTTTTCCTTGAAGAAATATTTCACAGGTCCAGCAAAATACCAACAGTCTTCTGCTTGTTGTGATTTTTCATTTTCGGTCATTTCTTTTTGCATTTAGCTCTGTTATATGATTATGTCCCTCTTGTTTCTTTTGGTCTCTAGTTAGAAGCATTCTTTTTGATAGTAACCTTTCTGCTGTAACTCATATACCCATTTTATGCTTTTCTTGTGAACTGCTTTCTCAATATCTTACTGTGTGTCTCCTATGTCTTTATCCAGAAGTGCATGCAGTTGTTTAGATGTGATGTGGCCAGGGTCTGGTATAGTGAAAACATTACTTCTTCACTCCTTGAGTCAACTCAGCATTCTCGTCATTCCTTCTTAGGCCTCTTAGCCCTTGTGGTCCATTCAAGGTTGGATAAGCATCAGCATATCTTTTAATATGAACAAGGCATTTTTGTAACTATCTTCAAGGAGGACATTACTCATGCCATGGCTGAAAACAAGGCTCACATTGATTAGTCCACCCACATGATCAGTGAACAGTAAAATAAACAGGTACTGCCTATATCTGCTTTTATAAATGGTGATGGAAGGAGTATATTAGTCACAATTTCTGAAAAAGAATATAGGAGGGAAGACCAGCTATTAGGGGTAATAAAATGGTTTTGTGCATTATGGTTTGTCTCATTTCTTTCATTGGAGTCCAGTGCTGAGACTTCCTCAGTTGCCACTGAGACTAGACCACATATGCCCCCTCCTCCCCAGGATTAGCAGGTCAGCAGTTTGGTAGCTTACGTCCACTTCTCCACTTCATTGTCTTGTCCACTAATCAAATCTGGGACGTAAGTAACATAGTAAGGTCTCCATTCCCCTGTGCCATAGAGCATAATAAAAGAATAAATTATTTGGTCAAGGTTTCTTTATTTGGATGGCGCAGTGGTGCAGCAGTAGTGTTGTTGCCTCACAGTAAGAGGTTCTCTGGTTCGATTCTCGGCTGGCGTGCCTTCTGTGTGGAGTCTGCATGTCCTCCTTGCTTTTGTGTAGGTTTCCTCTGGGTGCTCCGGTTTCCTCCCACATTTCTAAGACGTGTCTGGAGCATTTCTCCCTGGGCCTCCACTGAAAATTGACTTTGTTCCAAGTCAGATTTTCCCAGTAAACAAATGTTAAATAAAGAAAAATAAATTCTTGTTCATTTATTCATTTCCTGTTGATATGTCTTTTATTAATCCATTAATATTATTAATGAGATTGTAAACTTAACCCCAGTGTCCAGTTCACTGAACAGTGAAATCCAACCAGAAACAATGAAGAAATTGAATTCCCATAAAACAGTAGATTTTAGACCGAGAACATTTTAACCAGACAAATGCTGTAGTATTTAATGTACAATGGACTGTAAAGTATATTCCAACCAAGATAACCATTTGCATGTGTTGAATAGTAAAGTTAAATGCTTGTATTACCATAGCCGTCTGCATAATTTGGAGTTCATGGCTGTGTACTTATATTATGGTTGCAGGTGTTCATGGTCAGGTGCTAATCTGAAGCTACATCTCAAGTAATATTGCTTTGAAGTGAGTGTTCACTTAATAAGGCTCTCTTACTGTATGGCATAGTATTTCATTTCAGCCGTAGTTAACTTTCTTCTGAGGTACTACTACTTTCTGAGGAAGCACCGCTCCTAAACCTACTTCATATGCATCAGTGTATTAAGTAAGTATAAAAAGCATTATATAAAGCAGTTAAGATAAAAAGTGTCACTGTTAGAAGAGTATAGAAGCGGGACCATATCAGCAAAAATACTTAGAAAGATTGATGTGATAAAAGCAGCTTGAAGTATTAGAACAGACCAGGATCTGTCATACACTATTGCAAATAATAACCGAAAGATGTCAGCATAGGCAGAAGAACTTGGAAGATATGCAGATAAATATAAAGGAAAAGTATGACATAAACAGTTTATTGATGACCCAAAAAAGTTTTAGAGAATTGGGGAACAAAGCAAAAGGAATAGAACACCCCCCCCCCCAAAAAAAAAAAAAACGAAAAAAACAAGACACTTTTTTGAAAAATATCTATGAAGACCTTGTGGGACATAACAAAGATGCTGACTGGATAAAAAGGCAAAACAAACAAGAAGTTCAAATGTACAAGATATGACATGGGATGAAGTAACAGCCATGCAAATTGAACAAAGTTAAGAAAAGCTCCTACATGGAAAACCTCAGGCACATATGCAGTGCCTAATTTCTGGCTAAAAGTATTAACATCTTTACATGAAGATTTAGTCTAGAGTAAGAAATATTTGTATGCGCAACCCTAACAGGCACCAACCTGGTTAACAACAGGAAAGACGGTACTGATACATAAGAGTGAATCTGCAAGCTGTCCTAAAAACTGTAGACCAGTAACTTGCCTTATGATGATGTATAAACTGTATACTGGAATTGATGCCGACATAATTTATAGTCATTTATAACGAAACTAAATCATAGCAATAGAACAAGAGACTAACAAAAGAAAGTCATGTAGAACAAATGATCATTTGTTGTTGTTATTATTATTTATTTTTATTTCACATTTGTTGACCGGGCTAGTCTAACTGGATATATGTCCATTTTCAGTAGAGGCCTGGGGAGATAAGCTCCAAAAGTTATTGTTAAAGTCATAATGGAGAAATTGTAAAAAGTGGGGAAAGTATGACACGGATAGATTACAAAAAGCATTTGCCAGTCTCCCACATTCATGGATAAAGGAGTGCTTACAGATGTACAAGATACACCCTGCATTGATTAATTACATTACAGTGACCATAAAACCGTGAGATGCCATTTTGTAGCTCAGCCATGATAAAGGGCAAATTATTATCCCAGGGATAACAATTCAAAGGGGGATATTCCAGGATGACTCTGTCACCACTGCTGTTTTGTCTCGACCTTAACCCATTAAGCTGTCTATTTAACATATTAGTTCATGGTTGCAATTTGACTTACAGACAACAGAGTGTAAAGATTTCTCATCTTCTTTATATGGATAATTTAAAACGTTTTAGTTCATCAGAGGAGGTGCTGAAAGCACAACTGGAAGTGGTCATAAATTCCTCAGATGATATTTTTGGTCTTGATAAATATGCAGAAGCAACATTTAAAGCAGGAAAGCTGCAACACTATGTAAGAATCTGGTATAAAGCAACTTGAAGGGAAGTTTGTATAAATATTTGGGAATTGATGAAAGATCAACACTAAAATATAAACAAATGGGAACAAAATTCATTAAGGAATATATTTGAAGAACAAATTATTACTGAAATCATGGGAACAAACTCAGTAAGGAATATTTTAGAAGACTAAACTTAGTACTGAAAACAGCCCTAACATCTAGAAGCAATATCCAAGGTACAAACTAACTTGGTCATCCTGTTATAACTTACGGTTTTGGGGTGATTGACTGACCCCAAAAGGTATTGGATCATTTGGACATGAAAACTAGAAAAATGCTTCACACTTATCAAATGATGTATAAAAATCCATATGTACCGAGATTATATATTCCTCATTCTGAAGGAGGTGTGGGCTTCATCGAAATTGATTACATGTATAGGTAGGTCTGCAATTGTAGGACCACATAAATATTTGCTGACCTCACCAGGTCCAAACATAGGGAAAGTTATGAAACATGAAGAGAACAAATCTAAGATTACTTCCCTGCTTAGTTTAGCAGAAGCATATTGGTGTCATGAAGGAATGGAAAACAAACCAGAAGTAGACAAAAATCAGGCAGCAACTAAATGTGCCTGAAAATGAAAGAATATAAGAAGAAGGATCAGCTGAGAATTCAAGAAATGTAGAAAAGGCATAACTATATTTGCAAGTACAAGAAATTCCTAGAACATGTTCATGTCAACTAGGATCTGATGCAGGAATAATAAGAAGATGTGAATTTAAACCAGAAGACGAAAGGTGAAATATTAGTAGTCCAGGACAGTAGATTTTGTACCCGCTGGTTTACAAAGTCCATTGAACATGTGGGAGAAACAGAAAATACGGGGTCTGTAAAACAGAACTGGAAACTGTCGTGCATCTTGTTGCTGGGTGTGATATACTAATAGCAGAGGGCCTGTATACTGATAGGAATAATAATGTGGCAAGACTGATGTATTGTGATATACTAATAGCAGAGGGCCTGTATACTGATAGGAATAATAATGTGGCAAGACTGATGTATTGAGGATCGTGCAAACATTATAATAGAGAAGTAGCTGAGAAGAACTGGAAACATGAGCTGCAAACCACTATAGAGAATGATTAAGTTAAGTGGACAATAGCTTGGGTTCACTACATTTGACCCAGATACTGCTGAATCTCTGCCACAAAGGCCAACTCCCAAACATTTTCACTGAACATTTTGACTTTGTACAGTGTAAGCAAATTTAACTTGAAGGACCTTGCTATGTGTTAACTTGTAGTCAAGTCCATGCCTGCATATGCTAGAAATTAATTTTTAACATCCCCCCCACTGACAGAGTTATCCTTGTACTCTAAGGACCACTTACTAAGTTAGCCACTGTCCTTTCTCTTGACCAGCAGATTACACTGTACATGCCAATTACTTAATCTTCCTGGCTAACAGGTTTTTGCATTCAGGAAATGAAATTAAATCCTGTTCTTTGTGGTACCTGTGTGCTAATTGCTGTGTATTGGCAGTAACTTGATTGCTCTGTGTTATGATTTGACCTGAGGTTGGAAGCCCACAACCCTACCCCCAGTTCTTACCTCTCCTTACTCGACTGTTGTATTTCCTAGACTCTCACTACACTTTTTTTTTAAAAGAGGAAAGATCTTTATTAAACTATCACATTTGCCATAGACAGTCATACATTTATGTTAATGAAAACAAGCCATGTTGACATAATTTTACTTGCAAACATTATACATCACAGACCCTATTGACATAATTTCAGTTGCAGACATTATTCATCACTTATAATCTATCCAGTCATTGTCAGTCATACATTACATAGGTCATTCAAATTCTGCCTTCTTTTAAACCTCATTCGTACTCTGCATGTATTGCTAACACAGTTCCCATTTTTTTAAGTGTTTTTCATTTGTTTAACTGTAACGGGCTACACACACAAGTGCGATAGCCTATTTTGCGTGTTAAAAGTGTATTTATTGCTGATTTGCTTAAACTTTGAAAAAAAATCCCCAAAAAAGTCCTATCCTTCTACTCATTTCCCGGCTTTCTAGATATAGTAAAGTCTGGTTTTCAGAGTTTGCTGAATCCTCGGCTGTTTTGTAAGTTCCTGTGTTGCCCATACCTTTCTAAGATAGAGGGAAGCTTCTCTGTTCGTCAGTGAGAGTGGTGAGCTTTGAAACAGCCTATCTGTCACTGGAGGAGTAGTTTCAGCTCAGAAACTGTAGTTTTATTGGCCGTTTTGGGCTATTTCATCTTTCTGCTTAAAAACCCATGTTTGAGTGGTTTTCACATTGCTCTGCGCCACTTAGCTAGGATTAAACTATTCCTGGTGCCATAAAGTCTGCTCTTCAGTTTTTCCCTTAGAACTAACCAGTTTCTTAATTTTAGCACTTGAATCTGCTTATCTATGCTCAGCACTGGTTCAGATCTGTAGTAAGTACTAAATAAGCTACAAATTAATGAAGCACTCAACCTTTCTCATTTCCTAGTGGTTAACAGTTTTTGTAGTTATTTTCCTCAAGTTACTTCGAGGAGAACAGCTCTAGTATTTACTTCCCTCACATGTCTAGAGGAAAACAGTGTTACCCAGGCATGTACAAGGGACAGCTCCCAGTGTTCTCTCCTGTCTACCTGATTAATATGGGCACCTTGGAGCAATGTAGCAATTACCTCGTGCACTGACAACCCTTTCCTCCTACCACCCAACACTATGACCTGTGAGAGATGCATTTATCTTGCCAAACTTGAGGCAAAGCTCTCTCAACCCAAGACTGAACTTCTCAGTCAGGAGGAGAAGGCAAACACTTGCACCACACCACACTCGTCACATAGTCCCACTGTACCTGCACCACCAAAACCCACACATAGATGTACAAAAACATTCACAGAGGCTCAGTAAGAATCTGCCCAAGCATCAGAGACCTCTAAAGCAGAAACGCAAGCAACCTCCACCCCTGTACACAACCCAAAAGACACACAGCACACATACCCAGTGTGCCACTCAACCGCAGCCCATAAGGCAGAACAACATACCTAACACATTAGTCATAGGTGACTCTATAGTCAAGCATACTGATGTTCCACTCACCAGAATAGACAATGAGAAGGTTACTGTTAGCTGCCTATCGCGTGCCAGGATCCGCCACATAACCCACGCACTTAGGTCACTCCACAACAAGTACAAATATGACTCAGTCATTGTCCATGTTGGTGTGAATGACCTGAGATGTACCTCCCTGGACTACATGAAAAGAGACATGGAGGAGCTCTCCAATCTTGTAATCCAGGCAGGTATGACCCTAGCCCTGAGTAGCATCCTACCTTTGCCCAGAATGATACGTTACAAGGACAAAATGATTGACTTCAACAATTGGCTAAGCTTCTGGTGTCATTCCAAGGGGATCCAGTATCTGTCTACCTGGGACGAAATGGTCAACAGGCCATGATGCTTTGCCAGAGATGGCCTGCACCTGTGGCCCCTGGGATTCCAGATACTGGCTAAGGCTCTTGCCGCCCCTATAGTGTCTTTTTTTAGGCAAGGTTCAAACGACAAACCCACCACCATAACAGGTACAGGCAATAAAAAGCTGAGGGTAATGCTATTCAATGCTAGAAATCTAAACCTCAAAATGCACTCACTCGAGGCACTCCTTAAAATGGAGAACATTGATATATGTCCATTGACTGAAACCTGGTTCAAGGCTCCAGAGAGCACCCCCTGCATTACCAGGATATAACTCATACCATACCTTTCGGCCATCAAACCAGTACCAGAACACCAAGAGTGGAGGTGTGTCCATTTTCATTATGGGTATCCACACCTCCAGGCTAGTTGCCCAATATAATGCATCCAAAATTATCCAAGTACAACTAACTCTGGGCAAAACTGCAATCCATATCGTAGCTTGCTACAGATACCCCACCATGCCCAGGATTTCTACTCCTCTTTTCTTGATATACTAGAAAATATTAGGGTTCAACCAAACACCCTAATAATGGGCGACTTCAACTACCCCACAATTACCTGGGAAAACTACTCATGCACCAACTCCTTCACTCAGCACTTTCTAGAATTCATAAACTCCAGTACCCTGGATCAACTTATCCACACTCCCACCAGGGGCAGTGATATCCTAGACCTAGTTATTACCAGCATTAGTGACCGGTGTTCCACACCTGAAGTCAACTCCTTATTGGTCAGATCCAACCATAAGCTAATCACCATAGATATTCACATCCCACCCCCACCAAGACAGAAGTGGCAAACCTCATGACACCCCATGCAGATGGACAATACAGTTACGAGTGCTGAATCTTATACAGGTGCACTCTATATGCACGTACATTAGTGCATGGATCATGCTATTCCTAGAAAAGCCAAGACGCTATCCTCCAAAAAATGAAACTGATCTGGCGGTCCCCTGCTATAAACAAACTCTACAACAGAAGGAAGAAAGTGCTGCCAAAACAGGAAAATCCCATAAGTGGAGGAGCTCCCTAGTCAGCCTCAGTAAGAAGTTGAGATCCCTCATAAAATCCTCCAAAGCCAGCTATGAAAACAAGATTGCCACTGACTCTGACAACCACAAAGCATTGTATAGCTATGTCAAGAATCTCAGTGGCAACACCCAGATATGCTCTGATTTACAGCACAATGGCATGAAAATGATGGAACCCACTTATATCGCCAACATCCTGGCTGATAGGTTCAGTGCCAACTGTACTCCCCACTCACCCCCTAAAGGGCCCATATCCATACCAGAAGAATGCAATGCCCCTGCAATCACAACTGAGCAGGTAAAAGGGCCCACACCCGTGCTAATACCCACTTCCCTTCAAAGTCCTCTCTCTGACCCAGTTACACATCACCCCTTTATACTATTCTGGCATGTCGAGTGGTATATTACTGACGTCCTCTCCAGTTCAGCTGGTTAATCTGGGAATCCTGAGACAATGTTACAATTGTCTCATGTACACAGACAACCCTCTCCTCCTCCCAACAAACACAAACACATGTGAGAGATGCAACTATATAGCCAAACTGGAGGCTGAACTCTCTCAACACAGGACTAGCAAGACCAGATAGGAGGAGAAGGTAACCACACACACAACAAACCCAGTCTCACATAAACCAACCACAACTGCAAACCAAACACATAGTAACACAAAGACATACTCGGAGGCTCAAATAACAAACTTACCGAAACAACAGAGCCTCCCAAAGCAGACATCCAAGAAAACACCACCTCAAAGCTCTGCACAAGCAAAACATAGTACGCAAAGTCAGTGTGCCAAACAATTACAGCCCTTAAGGCGAAACACCATGACTGATACACTAGTAATAGGTGACTCTATAGTCATACACACTGACGTCCCGCTTACCAGGCTGAACAAAGAGAGGGTAACGGTGAGCTGCCTATCAGGAGCTAGGATCCGCCACATAACACAAGCACTCAGGTCACTCCAAAGCAAGTACAAATGTGACTCCGCCATTGTCCATGCCAGTGTGAATGACCTGAGACGTACCTCCTTGTACTACATGAAAAGAGACATAGAGGAGCTCTCTGATTATGTAGCCCAGGCCGGTATGACCCTGACCCTGAACAGCATCTTGCCGTCACCAAGAATGATGTCACAATACAAAGACAAGATGATCAGCTTTAATAATTGGCTCAATTACTGGTGTCATTCTAGGGGGATCCAATGTCTGTCTGCTTGGGATGACATGCTGGACAAGCCATGCTGCTTCGCAAGGGACGGCTTGCACCTGTCACCACTGGGCTTCCGGATATTGGCTAAGGCTCTTGCCACCCCCATAGTGCCTTTTTTAGGCAAGGCTCAAAAGACAAACCCACCACCTTAGAAAACAATAAAGGAAAAAAACTAAGGGTAATGCTGCTCAACGCCAGAAGTCTAAATCTCAAGATGCAGGCTCTCGAAGCACTCCTCAGTATGGAGAGCATTGATGTCTGTGCAGTAACTGAAACCTGGTTCAAGGATCCTGAGAGCACCCCAGCCTTACCAGGTTATACCTCGTATCATGCATTTCGGCCCCAAAACCTGGGCCGAACCACAAAAGGAGGGTGTGTGTCCATATTCATTAAAGACACCCACACCTCCAGGTTAGTGGCAACGCACGAAGCATCGGAGACCATCCACGTGCAACTAACCATAGGCAAAACTGCTATACAACTTGTAGCATGCTACAGACCACACTCGCAATCTCAGGAACTCCATTCAGCCTTCCTGAAGACACTGAAGGATATGAATGTCTCACCAAATACCATCATATTGGGAGACTTCAACTACCCAAACATAGACTGGGTGCATTACTCAAGCCCCAGCACCCTAGACCAAAGGTTCCTGGAATTCATCAACTCAAATGCGATGGAACAACTAGTCACCTCCCCCACAAGGGGAAATAATATACTTGACCTGATCATCACAAACATGGGTACAAAATGCTCAACACCGGAAGTATACCCCTCAATAGTGAGATCAGACCATAAACTAATAACCTTAGATATTCATATCCCACCTCCACCCCCAGCACAAAAGACCACAGTGAGAAACTTCTCAAAAGCCGACTTTACACTCCTTAGGACTGAAATGGTATCCTTCAAGCCCTCTGGGCCAGTGGAAACCACATCCCACACTGCTGAATCCTTCACAAATGCTTTCTACGGGCATCGCCAAGAATGCATGGATCATCCAATCCCAAATAAAACCAAGACCCTTTCCACCAAAGGCAGGCATCCTATCTGGTGGACCCCAGCCACAGACAAACTTTATAACAAGAGAAGGAAGCTACTGCAAGTCAGAGCAAAATCCCATAAAGGGAAGGCATCCCTGATCAGCACTAGCAAAAAAAACTACGTTCGCTAATAAAATCATCAGAGGCCAACTTTGAGAGAAAAATCGCTAAGGACACTAAAGATAATCACAAGACCTTCTTCAGTTATGTTAGAAACCTGGGCGGAAACCCTCAGATATGCGCAGAGTTAGTTCATAACGGCAAAAAATACACTGAACCCACAGATATTGCCAACATACTGGCAGACAGGTTCATTGCAAATTTCTCCCCTCCCTCTCCCCCAAAAGACGAAATTTATATCTCAGCTGAATGCAACCTCCCTGAAATCTCAGATGTCCAGGTGAGAGCTGCCCTCAACAAAGCTAAAAATACAGCATCCATGGGACCTGACGGTGTCCCGGGTTGCATGCTACGTGAACTCCTAGAGGAGCTAAACCCGCACATAAGAACGCTGTTTAATCTTAACCTTGCTACAGGATATGTCCCTGAACACTGGCGTACAGCTACAGTGGTCCCACTCCACAAAGGTGGCACCTCTACAGACCCTGGAAACTACCGCCCCATAAGCTTGACCAGCCTGGTCTGCAAAGCTATGGAAAGGATCATTATGGAACTCATAAACAAAGACATCGGGGACCTACAGACAATTGACCCTACCCAGTTCGGCTTTGTAAAAGGCAGATCCTGTCTTTTAAACCTGGTGGACTTTTTTGAAACGGTCACTAAAGCCATCAATGAAGACAAAGCAGTTCACACAGCCTGCCTGGATCTGGCAAAAGCCTTTGACACAATACCCCACTCAGGCATCATTGACAAGCTCAACAGCTTAAATGTAAACCCGTTTGTCACAAGATGGGTTGCAAACTGGCTATAGGACAGAACCCACAAAGTCAGAATAGCTGGAGCTATGTCAGACTCTAAGCCAGTCACAAGTGGAGTCCCACAGGGCTCTGCACTGGGACCCCTCTTGTTCGGCATTTATTTCTCAGATGTGCAGGCAAACATAGGGGGGTTGTGGCTGACAAAGTTCGCAGACGACTGCAAACTAGGCGCCATAGTCAACACACCAGCTGACACATGCATCCTCCAGAAGGGCCTCACAGAAACAGACGACTGGTGCCAGAGTCATGGCCTTAAACTAAATGCCAAAAATGTATAGTCATCCCTTTGGAAAAACAAAGTACCCACAAATTACCACATAGGTGGTAATCCATTAAGTATGGAAAAAGTAATCAGAGACCTGGGGACCCAAGTTGACAGTGACCTCTCATTTGACACCCACGTCACCAAAGTGGTTAGAAAGACCTTCTACCTTGCCCACCTTATCATGAAGGGATTGACATCCAGATCAAAGGATGTCATTGTACCCTTATATTCCTCCCTTATCAGGCCTATGATTGAGTACAATGCCCCATTTGGTATGTACCTCACCCGGCACCTGCAGCAGCTGGAGAGACCCCAAAAGTACCTTACCAAGAGGATCAAGAGTCTCCAGCATATGTCATATGCTGCCAGACTGAAAAAGCTCCAGCTCTACTAAGTAGCATACCGCCTGCTCAGAGGTGATCTGTGCCTTACGTACAAGGCCATGCCCAATTCAGAATTAATGGACATGCTCCACCTCAAAAAATCCAAATCCATTAGAGCCACGAGAGCTAAAGATCTAAACCTCAGCACAAATATGAATAGGACATGCTGGAGGAATAGATTCATAACCCAGAGGCTTCCCGCACTCTGGAACAGGATACCTGTCCATGTTAGGCAGAGCCCCTCACTGACTCTCTTCAAGAGAAATCTGGATGAATGGATGGGTGATCGTAGGTTTACCCCGGGGGTCATCTCTGTGTCATTGCTAGATAGAGGCACAGTAAACTAAATTTAATTTAAATTGTAAACCATGAACCGATGATGGAACCAACATTTACACAGTCTCGTCGTTACCTTGTCATATAGCCAACAACCAGGTTTCATGGAACTTGAAAAACTTTTATTGAACAGGTTAGCGCTTTCACCGAAATGGCTTCTTCAGACCTTCATAACTGATTAATTAGTGAACTACTTATATACAGCAAAAGAACCTTAGAACGCCTTGAAGATGACTTGTTTAAACTTAATCGCATGCAAACACAGAGGCAGCACTTTGATGTCTGCCTACAGCGGAAAGTGATTCCGAGAGGTTTAAGAGTTTTAAAAATGCTAACGACTGGTACGCAGTACCCCGAGCTACTTTATAAGTGGCAAAGGCTGAATATTGAGGTAAGCCTTAGCTATATGGAGCTGCTTAATGAGTTCTTTTTTCCACTTGAGGAGTCATTGAGAGCAGATATTATGAAACAACAGACTGACGTGTGAACGCTATCCTGAAAAGTTCTTAGATGAACACCTTTGTAGATTGTTAGATAGTGTTTCTCAGTATGAGAAACGTCTCTTAGATCAAAAAAGATCTAAGCTGCAAAGGGATATAACCGATTTCCGTAAAGGGAACATTTTCACTTGGCCAAGGTATGAAGGAGGGAGCCAAGGTATTTCAATGGGACATTTTAATAGAGACAATACTGCTGTCAATGTACCTACTATTAGTAATGTCCTTGTATCAGATAAGCGACCCATTTCAATGACTAATAAGGGTTCTGCCAGTAGTGGTTATACAAATGGTGTGACCACATCAGATAAGCATGCAGACCCTTCAATTAGAAAGAGCACTGTGGACACTGTTAAAAATGGTTGTATTATTAATGAGAATATGATGAATGACATAACTCCCTTGCAATCTGCGAGTACCAATGCAAATAATACAGGTAGTAGTCTGGTAGAGAATAGAACTGTGAATGAAAATACTAATGCAATGGTGGTTCGTAGGAAGACGAATGATAGAAATACACATATAGGTGATAAGACCAATTTGGTAGTGGATAGTGATTCAATAGGGGCTCAGAATTTCGACATGACACATCCTTTCCCCCATCAGATTAGAGAGGAAAGAAGGAAGGATGAGATCAGCAAGCAGGGGCAGACAGAAAAGGAAGCTCTCCCCAGACAAACATACGAGTCACAATGTAAAAAAGATGTGGGAAGGGAAGATGAACACTTAGTTTTTAACATATCAACACGTTTAATAACACCAGATGAAATGATTGTATTAAACAAGGGATTATCCTTCATTCCTACAACTGTCAGTAGATATGAAGAGACTATGAGAGACTTTAAACTATTTGTTCGTAATCTTTCATTAAAGATTTTTTTCAATGACAAAGACTCGAAGCCTAAGGTAGGATTTAAGAAACCTAGTGTTTTTACTCCGCCATTACACCCACTATTAGCTGCCTATAGCAAATTGGTCGAGGGTGACCTATTTAAAATGTATGAAAAGGGTGATAGGAGGACACCCAGGAATAAATTTAACCTGTCCTATAAACAGAGGATGTCATTACAGAGTTTAATGAATGACCAATTGTTAGCCATTAGACCGGCAGACAAAGGGGGTGGGGTTGTACACATGGACATGGAACATTATATAAATGGGATGAAACTAATGTTGTCTGATGGCACTCATTATAATCTTATAGAACAGGATATGATTAGAGCCATTGTCAATCATATTCAACACAATTTGGAAGATCTACATAAAGCAAGCATCATTGATATGGATTTGTATCGGTTCCTATGTGTTGAATTTCCCTTAATCCCGATCATACACGGGCTCCCCAAAATACATAAGAACAAGGACAGTCCCCCATTTAGGCCCATTGTGGCGGGTAGGGGATGGTCTACTGAACCGATATCTATCTATCTTGAGAATCAGCTTAGACCATTGGTAGAAATGAATACGTGTATCCTACGGGACACCAAACAGTTTCTATTAGATCTAAATGAGTTTATGAGAAATACCACCATAACAACTGAATATTTTTTTGTCTCTCTAGACATCCAATCTCTGTTCACCGTTATTCCCAATACAGCAGGGGTAATAATGTTAAGTAGATATCTGAAGCGTAATACACAGATGTCTGACAATAAAATTGAGCTCCTCATGTATTTTTTGGAGATGATTCTAGAATCAAATGTTTTTTACTTTGAAGGGAGTTTTTATTTGCAGAGGGACGGCGTAGCTATGGGCACTTTGTGTGCCAATAGCTACGCCAACCTTTTTATGGCTGAATTGGAGCATACTCATTTATTTTCCATGCAGTATTTTATTAACTTTGTTCCCTTCTATAGGCGTTTTGTGGACGACCTGTTCCTCATTTGGACAGGTACGTCCACTGAGTTGGCATCATTTGTAGAGGAAATGAATTCCGTAAATGGATATCTCAGGTTTACATATGAATTTTCAGGAGTAAAACTTCCATTTTTGGATAT
Organism: Protopterus annectens; assembly: GCF_019279795.1. NCBI lineage: Eukaryota > Metazoa > Chordata > Ceratodontiformes > Protopteridae > Protopterus > Protopterus annectens. Next base: position 27,815,566 of record NC_056738.1, on the reverse strand, counting down.
ATATATAGAGAAGTTATCCAATGGTATGGTGAACACCGGGGTATTTAGGAAGAATTGCCACAGGAATGCGCTACTTCACAGGACAAGTATGCATCCAGGGTATGTATATCATAATATCGTGAAGGGACAAGCAATTCGCATATCTAGATACAATCCTACAGAACAAGGATACAATAAGGAGCTTAATGAACTGAGTGATAGGTTTCAGTCAAGAGGTTACTCTATTAATGAAATTTCAAAAGGGTTTTCAGATATGTTTACACTTAGAGAGAATCGAGCAGCACCCTATTTTAGTGATAGTTATTCATGTAGGGAGCTTAGGACACAAGAGTCACTTGTGAGAGACAACGAAGGAATGTTTAAAAAAGGGACAGCATGCTCTGTTTTTTATACCAGTGATATAGGGAGTATAAAGGATATTATCAGGACACATTGGGATGTCCTAACTGTAGATACTGCACTCAAGGATATTGTTGGGGAAACACCAAAGTTTATATATAAGAATAAAAAGAATTTAAAAAGATTGTTGTGCTACCCGAAAGAACAAATAGGTAATGATATCACCATACAAAATGGAACATCGAAGTGCAATAAATGTAACTTTTGTAGTTATATTAACACAGATAATGTATTTATACACCCAATGTCACTGAAAGAATATGAATTTAGAGCCAGTGGGACTTGTTTAACATCTAATGTGGTCTATTTAGCTTCCTGCGTGGAATGTCAAGCATTTTATGTTGGCAAAACCAACAGGATACTGAGGGACAGAATACGTGAGCATGCTTATAACATTAGGGTTAGATCAAAGACTAATGCCCTGGCAAGGCATGATGGCCAGAGGAGATACACATATGTTTAAGTTTCTAATCGTAGAGCAGATTATACCAGGACCTAGGGGGGGGGGTGACATCAGGACCTATACTGAAACAAGAGAAGTGAATTGGATTATTAAGCTTAGGTCCGATGTCCCACCTGGCCTTAATAGTATGGTTACAGTTAAACCATTTTTGAAGTCCAGGAGATTACATAAATGATAATGTGATTGATGAATTCAAGTTGATTATTGATATTATGTAGTATGTATTCCAGTTTATATGTATATATATTAGTTTTATTACATTAGTTCTTGATCTCAGATGTAATGCTGGATTTTATTATATTTTAATGATGTTTTTAGGTCATTGAGTGGGCTTCATTTGAATGACATATTGCTGTTTTTAATGTTTTAGTTTACATGCAATGGCACTTTAAGAATGAATGTTTTTTCCCGCTCTTTTGCTGTATATAAGTAGTTCACTAATTAATCAATTATGAAGGTCTGAAGAAGCCATTTCGGTGAAAGCGCTAACCTGTTCAATAAAAGTTTTTCAAGTTCCATGAAACCTGGTTGTTGGCTATTTGAAAAGGTAACGACGAGACTGTGTATATGTTGGTTCCATCATCGGTTCATGGTTTGCTGCCTCTGATCTGGTTTTTATTAGTACTTGTTTGGGCTGTTTACAGAGAGGCATTTGCTCCGTCGAGGCACTCATTGGATTTTTGTTACTAATTTAAATTGTACACTTTTGCATCATTCCATGGGGTGGCGAATGCCACATACACTTTGGCTAGGCTTATAAATGCCCTAGTGCAGATAGCCTAGTACTAAACTATGAAACTATGAAGCAATACCGGAAATGTGTAGTGTCCCAAAAATCACAGATGCACAGGTGAAAACAGCCCTTTCAAAAGCCAAAAACACAGCGTCAGTGGGACCAGATGGTGTCCCAGGCTGCGTCTTGCACGAACTACAGAAAGAGCTAACCCCCCACCTTAACACGCTGTTCAACCTCAGCCTCTCCACAGGCCATGTGCCCATAGAATGGCGCACAGCAATGGTTATTCCTCTCCACAAAGGAGGGGCCACAACTGACCCTGGTAACCATCGCCCCATAAGCCTGACTAGCCTGGTCTGCAAGGCTATGGAGTGCATCATCATGGAACTCATTACCAAAGACATTGGGAACATCCAAACACTTGACCCGACCCAGTTCGGCTTTGTTCAGGGCAGATCATGCCTACTAAACCTGGTTGAATTCTTCGAGACAGTCACCAAGGCCATAGACGAGGGAAAGGTGGTTCACACAGCCTACCTTGACCTCGCCAAGGCTTTCGACACCATTCCCCACTCAGGTATTACAGAAAAACTCGCCAGCCTGAACATAAACCCCTACGTCACGAGATGGGTTGCCATCTGGCTTACAGACAGAACTCACATGGTAAGAATAGCGGGCTCCAGGTCTGACTCTAAACCAGTCACAAGTGGTGTCCCGCAAGGCTCGGTCCTGGGACCCTTACTGTTCGGCATATACTTCTCAGAAGTACAGTTAAACACAGGAGGACTATGGCTAACCAAGTTCGCTGATGACTGCAAACTGGGAGCCATAATTGACTCTCTGGCTGACACAGACATCCTCCAAAAGAGCCTTACTGAGACAGACACCTGGTGTCAAAGTCATGGCCTCAAGCAAAATGCCAGAAAATGCATAGTCATCCCGTTTGGGAAAAACAAAACACCCACGAATTACCACATAGGTGGCAGCCCTTTAATACAGAAGAGGTAATAAGAGATCTGGGGACCCAGGTAGATAGTAATCTCTCCTTTGACAATCATATTGCCAAAGTAGTTAGGGAATCCTTCTATGTGGCCCATCTAATTACTAAAGGGTTCGCATCTAGAAATAAAGAGATTATAGTGCCCCTCTACTCGTCACTCATTAGACCTATCATAGAGTACAATGCCCCATTTGGGATGTACCTCACAAGACACTTCTAACAGCTGGAAAGACCACAAAAGTACCTCACCAAGAGGATTACTGGTCTCAAACATATGTCCTATGCAGCCCGACTGAAAAAACTCCGGCTGTACTCAGTGGCATATCGCTTACTCAGAGGTGATTTCTGCCTGACTTACAAAGCCATGTCCAACTCAGAATTGATAGACATGCTCCACCTAAAGAAATCCAAGTCACTGCGAGCCAGCCGCTCTAGTGAGTTAAACCTCACCACAACAATAAATAGAACATGCTGGAGGGATAGATTCCTGTCACAGAGACTCCCCATGCTTTGGAACAAAATTCCAAATTACATCAGGCAGAACCCCTCACTAACACTCTTCAAGAGAAACTTTGACGAGTGGATGGATAACAGAAAATACACTCCTTGGATCACTTCATTGGCTCTGCTTGACAGAGGATAAGATAATTAATCAATGGGGTGTCGAAAGCTGACACACTCTGGCTAGGCTTGTAAATGCCCTCGGGCAGATAGCCTAGTACCTACCTATGAACCTATAAAAACTGCGCTCTCCAAAGCCAAGAACACAGCATCCATGGGACTGGACAACATCCCAGGCTGAGTTCTACACGAACTTCAGAACTAATTGCCCCCCCCCCCCCCACCTAATCACCATGTTTAATCACAGCCTCACATCAGGCTTTGTACCCACTGATTGGCACACGGCAACAGTTATACCACTCTACAAAGAGGGAGCCACCACGGACCATGATAACTATCTCTTTATTAGCCTGGCTTGCAAGGCCATGGAACGTATCATCATGGAACTCATAAAGACAGTGGTAACCTCCAAACTCTGGACCACACCCAGTTCAGGTTTATGAAGGTAAGATCATGCCTCCTGAACCTGATCGACTTCTTTGAAACAGTCACCAAAGCTATAGACGAGGGTAAGACAGTTCACACAGCTTGTCTTGACCTCGTCGAGGCTTTTGACATCTTTCCCCATTCTGGAATCATAGATAAACTCACTAAACTGAGTATAAATTTATATGTCAGAAGATGGTTTGCCAACTGGCTCACTGACGGAACCCACACTGTAAAAGTTGCAGAATCCAAATCTGACTTCAAACCTGTGACAAGTGGAGTACCACAGAGTTCAGTCTTGGATCCTCTCCTGTTTGTTGTCTACTTCTCTGAAGTACAGGCTAACACAGAAGGCCTCTGGCTGACGAAGTTCGCAGATGCCTGCAAACTAGATGCCATAGTCAAGTCCCCAAACGACATGGGCATCCTACAGAAGGGCCTCACTGAGACTGATGCCTGATTTAAGAGCCACAGTCTCCAGCTCAATGCCAAAAAGTGCATTGTCATCTCCTTTGGTAAAAACTCAGTACCCATGAGCTATCACATAAGTGGCAGTCCACTTAATGCCGAAGGTGTGATAACAGACATTGGGACTCAGGTGAACAGTAGTATCTCCTTTGATAATCACATCATCACAGTAGTCAGAAAATCCTTCTACATATGGCACACCTCATCACGAAACGGTACTCATCCAGGGAAAAAGAGGTAATTTTTCCCCTCTACTCGGCTCTCATTAGACCCATTATTGAGTACAACGCCCTTTTTGGAATGTACCTCGCAAGACATCTGCAACAGCTAGAAAGGCCACAAAAATGCCTCACAAAGAGGATTACGAGACTGAAACAGATGCTTTACGCTGACCGTCTCAAAAAAAACTCCAGCTTTACTCCGTAGCATATTGCCTACTCTGAGGTGATGTCTGCCTAACATACAAAGCTATGTCAAACTCAGAGCAGTAGGACATGCTACACTTAAAGAAATCCCAATCCCTCCGAGCTACACGCTTCAGGGACCGAAACCTTGTCACCACAATAAACAGAACATGCTGGAGGGATAGATTCCTGTCCCAGAGACTTCCCATACTCTGGAACAAGCTACCTATCTATGTCAAGCAGAGTTCCTCATTACCACTCTTCAAGAAATGTCTTGCTGAGTGGATGGGAAATAGGAAATTCACCCCGGGGATCACTTATGTAGCTCTGCTCGACAGGGGCACAGGAAAATAACCTTCTTGGTTGGCGAAAGTCAGGGAACCTTGTTGGCTAGGCTTGCATAGGCCTTTGGGCCAAATAGCCTAGTACCTACCTATGGAACCTGTAATTGGTTTAAACTTTGATTCCATTTTCTAGTAATTGCTTTTTTGGCAGCCACCGTAATTAGACTCAGAAAGGCCTTACTACTTCTAGGCATTTCCAATTCTGTATCATAGTTCAAAAAATCATTTCCTTGATTACACCAATTTGCTCATCCAGTATCTCTGACAGTGTAGTCTGCAGGGAATCTTTAAAGTCTGCCATCTCATTACATTTCTTCCCCATCACACCTACATTTACTGTCTACCTTGAAGAAAAATTCTTTGGAGTCTACTTGGGCTATAAAAATACTTATGTAAACAGGAATTTGTGGGAGTCTGCTCAAGCCTTTCCAGTAAGCCTTGAAATGTGTTATTTTACCCCATAAATAGAAGGTTTATTTTCTAGTTTCACTCATTTAACAGGTAATTAACTTTAATTGTCCTGTTCTTATTTCTGTTTGACTCTCAAAAGATACAGCTGCGATCCCTTTCTTAGTTTAAATATGTAATTAAAAGCAGACTACAAGTACACCAAATTGTAAAGAAAATAAACCACATTATACAAAACAGAAGAATGCATTGAAGCAATATAAAGTGCAAGAAAGCCTTTGAAATGTTTTATCTTACCCCTTAAATAGGCTTAATTCCTCTCTCCACTCTTGGTTCACAGGTAATTAATCTTAATACCTGTTCAGAGGTCCAGGGAAGTAAATATTGTGGGAATAAATATCCGGGGAATTGTTTGGCTAGGCTTGTATAGGGCCTAGGGCCGATAACCTGGTACTAACCTATGAACCTATGTTCTAATTTGTGTGCTACTCAGAAAAGACACCATTGTTGTCCCTTTCCTAGTTTAGATATGCAGTTAAGAGCACAATACAAGTAAAACAACAGTGTAAAGGAAATAAATTACAATATACAAAACAGAGGTAGGTGATGAAGCAATATAAAAAACAAGAAAGCAAAAACAAAGTAAAGTGTCCCTCACAGCAAGTTGTGGTAGTGATTGGATGAACTTTTCCAGTAAGGCCTTGGATTGTTTTATTTTACCATTTAAATAGAAGGTTTCATTTCTCCCTTAGTTTAGGAATAAGTAACCTTAATTGACCTGTTCTAATTTCTGTCTGACTCACAAGGCACACAGCTGTAGTCTCTTTTCTAGTTTAAATATGCAGTTAAGTGCAGAATACAATTACTATACAGTGTAAAGAAAATAAATCACAATATACAAAACAGAAGAATGCATTGAAGCAGTACAAAATACAGGAAAGCAAAAACAAACTAACCTTTCTCTCACAGCAAGTTGTGGCAGAGTCTGGATGAACTTTGTCAGTAAAGCCTTGTAATTTTTTATTTTATCCCTTAAATAGAAGGTTTTGTTCCTAGCTCCACTCGTGTTTCACAACATACTCATTTTGCTTTACTGTTGTTACATCAAATACCTTTATTTTAAACATTTCTTTTACTTAACAAACTGTTTGTGGCTTCCGCTTTCTTAATGATGCGGTTTGTGCCCTTGTAATGCCCTTTTTTATCTTTCCTATCAGGTAAAAAGTCTGTGCCATTTCTCATTACCTTTGATTATTTTCTGGTTCTTTTTGTGCTCTTTTCTCTCAGTTTTACCTTCACTGTTGTCTCTGCACCTCATGTCTCTGAATATTATTCTCTGCGATCTCAGTTTTGACACTATGTAGCTCTCTTATGTAGGCAATAGAAAACACAAGAAGTAAAAACAAACTAAACTTTCCCTCACAGGATGTTGTGGCAGAGTCTGGGTGAGCTTTTCCAGGTTAGCTTGAAATGTTTTATTTTACCCCGTAAAGGTTTAGTTCCTAGCTCCACTTTCCATTCACAGGTAATTAACCTTAATTGATTACTCTAATTTCTGTGTGACTCACAAGAGAGAGATAGAGAAAGACGTGGTCTCTTTCCTATTTTAAATATGCAGTTAAAAGCAGAATACAAGTAAAACACAGTCTAAAGAAAATAAATCACAATATACAAAGTAGAAGAAGGCAAAGAAACAATACAAAATACAAGAAAGAAAAAAACAGACTGACATTTCACTCACAGCAATTTGTGGCAGAGTCTGGGTGAGCTTTTCTAGTAAAGTCCCTACATATGCTGTTATGATGTGCCTCCAGTCTTCTTCAACACCACCTATTTCCTCTTCCTGCAGTGCTTGAGCCCTAATTCCTTGAGCTATTGTGTTTCTGTCCAGCTATCTTCCAGGTCTTCAGCATAGTCTTTGTTGAACTTAATACCTTCTCTGAACCCTGATTGGAGATGATTATGCTAACCAGTGGTTTATGCCATGGGGTGACTGTTTCACTGACAATGACTTTGCAGTCACTCATTCTACCCTATTGCCCTTTCCTTAGTAGAGAAGGCTGCCTGAGTTGCATGTTTGTCACTCTTGTATGTGATTTTGTGACTTTCTGTGTCTTGTTGAATCATGTGTTGGCCAGTATCAAGCTGTTTGCCAGACAGAAGTCTAGAATGGCCTCTCCTTCTTTATTCTTGTTGTCCACCCATGTGGACTCTGTCATTTCTCATATCCTACTTGATTTCTCCTGATATGTGCATTCATCTCCTCAGTTGATGAACCACACAGATTTAAGTTATCCACAAACAGTAGATTAGAAGTCCTTAAAAATGTTGGTTTCTGGGAGACAAATTGTAACAGTAGCCTAATCTGTTAAGTAAACAGCTAAATGGGTTAAGGCCATCAGAAAACAGTAATGGGGGCAATGAATCACCTTAGAATATTCCCTTAGAATTTTTATCCCTGGGATATCAATTCGCTCTGTCATGGGTCAGCAACAAAGTGGTTTGTCAATGATTCATGGTCACAGTAGTTTAATTGATCAGTATAGGGTGCAACTTGTTCATTTGTAAGTATTCTTTTATCCATGAATGTGTAATGTTGTCAGATGCGTTTTGTAATCTATCCATGCCATACCTACATCCTTACCTTTTACCAATTCACTATTGTGGCTTTGTATTTAGTTAAGGCAGCCCAGTGGTGAAGCAGATAGCATTGCCACTTCACAGTAAGAGGTTCTTTGGTTCATTTCTCAACTGAGCTGTCTTCTGTGTGGAGTTTGCATGTCCTGTCTGTGTCCGCATAGGTTTTCTCCAGGTACTTTGGTTTCTTCACACAGTTCAAAGACATACAGTAGGTGGATTGAACAGTCTAAATTAGCCAATGGTGTGAATGTGCATGTGATTCTGTGGTATGGAAGAACAGCTTGGGCAGGATTATCCACCCGGCTGTACGAACCTTGCCTGTAGTTGATTGTCACTGTTGAAGTGACACCCTGATCTCATGCACAAAAGTGGGAAAAGGGGTTGTGTGTGGATGGATGGATTATAGCTTTATTTAGCAACATTCTTCCTTTGTCCTGTGTGAATTTCTGTTGTTACCCCCATTGTTCTGTTGCCATAATTAGATTTTTTACAAATTACTATAAACTCTCTCTGCACCAATTCTATTGTATAATTTGTATATTGTCGGAAGGCAAATTATTATGTAGTTTTTATGATGGCTTGTAAATTCACTCAAAGAGGTGTATTATTTTTCGTGTTGTTAATCAGGTTAGTGTCTTTTCAGGATGCGCATGTAAGTAATTCTTGCTCAGAGCTATTTGTTAGTTTAAAAATGTTAATACCTTCAGGCAGAAGTTAGGTACTGCTTCTGGACCTTTGTTTTTCAAACAATATACGTAGCACAAAACTAGAAACCAAAGCATGACAAACTTTGCAGATGATTGCAAACTGGGAGCAGTTATTGAATTCCCCCAACATGAGAACACCCTTCTGGAAGGTCTAACACAGGCGAACGCTTGCTGCCAAAGTCATGGCTTAAAACCCAGTACCATCAGTAAAGCACCTCTGAAAGTTGATTCACTAGTCAAGGATCAGGGAACTCCTGTAGATAGTAACCTATCCTTCAACCAACATGTGTCCAAGGTAGGAAGAAAATCCTTCCATATTTCTCATCCTGAAAGTAATAACATGGCATCTAAATCCGAAGGGGTCATTATACTACTGTACTTGGCCTTCATCAGACCCATCATAGAGTATAATGCTCCCTTCGGTATATACCTGACCATACACCTGCAGTAACTGGAACGCCTACAAAGGTTCCATACAAAAAGAATACAGGGAGAGAACAGAATGCCCTGTGCCGATTGCCGAAAAGTTTTGTCTCTTTACTTTGTATCACACAGACTTCTGTTAGGTGATGTTTGCCTGGCATACAAGGCATCCCTCTACCCTGTTTTGATGAAGCTTTTGTACAGCCACAGAATGAACAATATTAAAACTATTAGATAAAAGATCTAAATTTTGCTTGTCACATGAACAGGACATGTTGAAGAGACAGATACGTTTCTCAGAGAATTCAAGTTCTCTGGAACAGACTCCTCTTCTGTGTGAAGCACAATTCCTCCCTAACCCCATTTTAAGCACAGCGTGGACCAGCGGATGGGTAATCAGGAAGTCACCTTGTCTTTGCCAACTGTCACTCATATGTAGGACACAATAGAAAAGTTTTTGTAGGTTCTGTTCAAACAACTTTATTTTATACAAACACATCACAATCGAAGATTACTGACTTTAACTTGAGTATCTTATATACAAACTAACTGGAATTATGCATGCTCTCTCCCTGTCTGCTCTTTCAGAATGGCACTAGGAGTTGCACGTGGGATTTATAATTGCATGTATAGCCTTGACATGCTTCTTAAAGATGTAGCACACACATCACTTGCAGTCTGATCTACAGCACCTATGTCTGTGATGGACAGAGGCTGTCAGTAAATTACCCGTGTGTAAATCAGATTTGGGGGTCACAGTTGTGTTGCATGACTTGGCTTGTAAAGGCCTGAGTAGTTAGTGTAGTATACACCCATGAAATCATAAGACTGTCCAAAATCCTCTTATAGTTGCCTTTCTTACATGTATTTAGTGCTTGTATCCCACTGAAAACAGAGACTTCATCAGAATCTAAAAACAAACATTTATTTAGTCAGAATAATAAATCCATTAGTACAACAATTAGATTCTCATCTCAAAGACTAATGGGATTTTTTGGAAAAAAAATATGTAAGTTTAATGAATGTTATGCTTATTCTGTAAATAATTTAGGGATGTTAACAGTTTGTTTTCCCTTTGTTTACTAGTAACCCACAAAATATTATATTGGATTTTATGAGTGCATATTTTACAAAATACACTAATAAAGATACAAATCTATATTGTACTTTATTAGATTTGTTTTTAGTTAATAATTTCTTTGTTTTCAATAATAAGTATTATAAGCATGTGAAAGGAGCAGTGATGGGGTCAGCTGAAGTGCCATCTTTGCCAATTTGGTGTTAGGATGGTGAGAAATGGAGGTATTATCTACATGTAGGTTCATAAGTTCATACTAGGCTATCTGCCCTAGGGCATTTATAAGCCTAGCCAGAGTGTATATGGCTTTCGCCACCCATTTTAAATTAATTTTGCTATGCCCTTTTTCGAGGTTAGTATACTGTGCCTCTGTCTAACAGTGACACAGAAGTGATACCCGGGGTAAACCTACGATCTCCCATCCACTCATCAAGATTCCTCTTGAAGAGAGTCAATGAGGGACTCTGCCTAACCTGGACTGGGATTTTACTCCAGAGTGAAGGGAGCCTCTGGGTTATGAATCTGTCCCTCCAGCATGTCCTATTTATTTCAGTGTTGAGGTTTAAGTCTCTCGAGCGTGTAGCTCGATGGGATTTGGATTTTCTGAGGTGCAGCATGTCCATTAATTCCGGGTTGGACATGGCTTTATACGTCAGGCACAGATCGCCTCTGAGCAGGTGGTATGCCACTGAGTAGAGCTGGAGTTTCTTTAACCGGGCAGCATACGACATCTGTTTGAGCCCCTTGATCCTCTTGGTGAGGTACTTTTGGGGTCTTTCCAGTTGCTGCAGGTGTCTGGTAAGGTACATCCCAAAAGGGGCATTGTACTCAATTATGGGCCTGATGAGGGATGAGTAAAGAGGCACGATGACCTCCCCTGATCTAGATGTGAATCTCTTCATGATTAGGTGGGCCATATAAAATGTTTTTCTAACCACTTTGGCCACGTGGTAGTCAAATGAGAGATTGCTATCAACTTGGGTCCCCAGGTCCCTAATTACTTCTTCTGTACTTAACGGATTACCATCTATGTGGTAATTTGTGGGCACTTTGTTTTTGCCAAAGGGGATTACTATACACTTTTTGGCGTTTAGCTTGAGGCCATGGCTCTGGCACCAGTTGTCTGTTTCTATGAGGCCATTTTGGAGGATGCTTGTTTCGGCTGGAAAGTCTATTATGGCGCCCAGTTTGCAGTCATCTGCGAACTTGGTCAGCCACAGTCCTTCCATGTTGGCCTGTACCTCCGAGAAATGTATACTGAACAAGAGAGGTCCCAAGACTGAGCCTTGTGGGTTGCCACTTGTAACTGGTTTGGAGTCTGACATGGCTCCAGCTATTCTAACCATGTGGGTTCTGTCCTTGAGCCAGTTTGCAACCCATCTAGTGACATAGTGGTTTCATTACAAGATCATTTTCTGTGAGAGATTTGTCAATTTGTTTTTTTTTTTTATTATTGAAAGTACTGATAATGTATGCATGGAATTTGTTAAACAGTTGAATATTGATGTTGAGTTTTCAAAAATTTCTAAGGGCGATGTTGGAAGCAAAATACATTTTTTAGATGTTCCTTTACTATGGAATATTGTTGAAAACATTTTTCACAATTTATCAAAAAAAGGCTTTTTCTAACAGCTATTTGCAAAACAAAAGCAGTCATTGTTTTTTTTTTCATTAAGGGCAACATGCCAAGGAGGCAATTTATCAGTGACTCTAGGTTAATTACGAGGGATAATGACTTTTTAAAAAAAGAACAAGTCATTATTGAATTCTTTGTACAATGTGGCTGTGACAAAAAAATCTTTAAATATAACATTTAAAGAAATTTCGTCCAAAACAAACTCTATTTTCCTACCTATTTTAGCCAAATGTTGGTTGTAAAAATGGGTAACAAACATGATTGTAAATTTCAGCATCTACAACCAGTTTGTGTTTTAGATATGTCTGTTGACAATTTTTACATTAAGAATGTTATTTCAACAAATTGGAATATGATAAAATGTAATAAAAACATAATAAAATTGCAGAAGAACCATCATTTGTTTAGAGAAATAGTACTTGCTTAAAAAAGTATTACAGCATGATAGTTGTGGTTTTAGGGATGACAAACACTGATAGGGTTATATATACATGTAATAGTGGTATGGGGTGTAGGTACATTTATACATATAAATGTAATAGTTGTGTACAGTGTGTTAGGTACAGTTATGAAGGATGATATATTTTTCACATATTGGCCAAATATTTGGGACAAATGATCACTGTACTTGTTTGTCACAAGGTGTGGTTTATGTTAATGTTTGTTCTATTTGTTAGGCATTTTATGTCAGACTTACAACTAGAAAACTTCAGAAAAGGGTAAAGAACATTTATTTGCTATAAAAAATAAAGAAGTTACCAATGCATTATACAAATATTTGAGAGATTGTAATGATTTTAAGAATTTTATTTTGTGTTAGAAAAGTTGCAACCTAATGTGGGGGGAGGGGTTAAGAATAAAGTAGATAGAAAAGAAGCAGAATGGCAGTTGAGGCTGAGAGCGGACTGTTTTCCTGGGCTGAATGATGTCATTAATATAAAATGCTTCTTGAAAAATAGGAAGTTTAAGTAACTAATTGTTTAATTGATGTTTTAACAATTTAATTGATTTATTTTAAGTTCATTTATATGGTTGAGTTTGGTTTTAGAGTATTATTTCTGATGAAGTTTTTTTGAATTTGGATGAAAGTGGCAAATAAAAGTTTTTTTATGCTAAAGATTCTGAATCCTTTACAATTGTAACATTTTCACATTTTGTATTTAGCCACTGCCGAGTGTTTTTTATTTTATTTTATTTTTTTACTTATTTGTATATTTGATACCACTTTGAACCTTCTGATTTCTTGATATATATATATATATATATATATATATATATATATATATATATATATATATATATATATATATATATATATATATATATAAAACAACCACAAAAAGCAGGTGCAGAGGCCCGGAATAGGTGCTGTGTTTCAAACAAACTGTAAAGAACCACAAAATCCAAAACAACACTCCAAGCAACCTTCTATAGAACCAGAATGGCTAGGTAGATGCAGTAAAAATAAATCCACCATGGAAAATGCAGAAAAATGCTTCTTTACTTTTCTTTGCTTCAGTTCAATCCAACAAAGTAAACAGCACACAACAGCTAACAGCTCACAGCTCAAGGCTATAGCAGCATACCAGTTTCGTCTTCTGGCCTCATCATTGCAGTATTGCATCTTATTTTTCAAAAGGACTTAAATAATGGTTTAAAGTGACAATAACCACACCCTACTGCATATACATCAGTGCATAACATAGAAACTAAACATTAACAATATGTAAAAAAAAGGCCAATATAACAAAAAAAATTCATAATAAATATATGACCATTAGTCAATAGCTACAGCATGTAGAAACATATAATGCTTACATGTGCACTTAAAAGTAACTGCATATATATATATATATATATATATATATATATATATATATATATATATATATATATATATTGATATACACATAAACATGTATATAACTGCCATAAACTATCAAAAATCATCATATTCGACCAGTATTCAGTAAGGACTGGTTTATAAGTAGCCCCCCAAATTTATTTTCCAAAGCCTTTCTTTGTAATCCAATAATTTATGTTTAGTCATTGTGGATAAATTATTCCATGTCATAACATGCAAACCAGCAAAAATCAAGTGGGCAGCTGCATGTTCAGTAATATGTTTATGTAATGCACTCCTATTTCATTTACAGATAATGTAGCTGTCCTATTCTTAAAGGGATGAGATGTTTGCCCTACATAAAAAAGCACCACACGGGCAAACTGCCATGTAGACAATCCATTCAATGTCGCATGTAACAAGATGTCTAATGTCATATACCTTAGAAGTGTTGACTGAAGTAGAAGATTTAGTTTTAGAGACTAGTTTACAATACACACAGGGCCAGATTCAGGAAGGCTTACACGGAGTTCAAGAGTAGTGTAAGCCTCCTGATTCAGGAACAGCCCAAATCTCCGTGTAAGAGACAGCTAACACGTCTCTTACACGGACTGGGCGTGGAAATGCTCAATACCTCATTTGCAGCTCAAAGATATGCAAATGAGGTATCTGAGCGATCCACGAAGCAGAAACCAGTCCGTGTAACGGACATGTTAGCTGCAGAAATGTACTCAGCTGACAACTGAGTACATTTCTGCAAGATTAAAACGGAGCTATGTCAGCTCCAAATAAAGGGTGCATATGTTGCATTAAGCATGCCAATGGCCAAATATGTGGCCATTGGCATGAAAACTGTTGCAAAAATAAGTTATATAACTTTTTTCACGAGATTTTGGTTTAACTGCAGCACACCAGCAAACGGGTGCGCTACCTAAAACTGAAAACCGAAGCTTATAAGCCCACAATTGTGGGATTTATGTATTACATTGAATGTCAATGGAGGGACTTGCAGACCAAAAAAATATGCCCTCCGTTTACTGGTTGTCAACGGGCCCAAGCTCCGTGTAAGACATGTAACTAGTCATTACTAGGCAATCCTATGTAAATGAGGGTTACAATACTGAATCACACTGTCACATAGGTAATGAGCACTGTCTGAGTAGTGTAAGAGTTAGAGAAGGGGGAGGAACAGAGTAAGAGGTAGGTGACATCATGGGGGGGAATGATATCAATAAATGTACCAGATTGGAGGGCAATGTAAGGTAACAGATGACAGACAGACATCAGGGAGGGAGGTGTGTCCCAACAGAACACTAGGAAAGTGAAGAAATTGAGGGTATACGCTATCCCTACACTCAAAGTTTCTTGAAATACGTGCATGCACGCGCGTGTGCGCGAGTGTAAGGCAGGTTCAACATGTGGGAGCGTGTTGCAAACCGTTTACAATGGTTTGCGGGCGCGCGTGTAAGGCAGTGTCTTGGCGGTTTAGCATGAATCAGCCTAGTTCACACCGTGTAAGGATGTGTGCGCGCGTGTAACACCGTGTAGGGATGTGTGCGCGCGTTTAAGTGACTGTGAGCGTGTTTAAGCTGGTGTGCACATTGCTGCCCCTCAGGAAACAGAAAGGAAACAGGAAACAACTAAAATCCAGGGAAACTGCCAGAAGATACTACTGGAGTTAATTGGTGGAAACAATTAGAAGCAGGCAATTACACAGGCAGACTAGAAGCCCAACCCAGCACTTAAAACACTGCAAAGAGCAGTGCAGGCTGTTTCTCACAACAGATACTGCCAGAAACTAAGCTATCAGAATTGAAAACTGAAAAAGCTGAACTCAGAGCAGAAATGCTAGGGGCTGCCATAGCTATTATAATCAGGCATAGGCGAATTGCTGAGGGTGGTGACAATGCAGATGCTGACAGACAACCCAGAGTGAGGAGAAGGAGAAGAGTATACAGGCCCAGGGTCACCTACCATGGGTTGCATGAGCTGGAGATAGTAGAGCTATAGAGTGGACAGAGAGCTCCTGCAGCAGATTGTTGAGCTGTGCAGGCCACGCCTCACACACAGAACCAACAGAGGGGAACCCATCCCAGTGGAAACCAAGGTATGTGTTGGCCTAAGAATACTAGCAACAGGTACCTTCCAGAGACCAACTGGCGATATGATGGGGATATCACAGGCATCAGCCTCCAGGGTACTACACCAGTTCCTGGATGCCATGTCAGCACATGTCGGTGATCATGTATATTTCCCCAATGCCCGTGAGGTATTGGCCAGCAATATCGTCTCTTCCAGCAAATAGCGGAATACCCTGAGGTACTGGGTGCTATAGACTGCACGCACATACGCATCAAAGCACCAGCAGGAGGCGGGTAGAGCCTACATTAACCGCAAGGGATACCCCTCCATCAACTGCCAGGTCGTGTGTGATGCCCAGGGCATAATAATGAATGTGTGTGCTGGCTGCCCTGGGAGCTACCACGATTCCCATATCTGGCATCTGATGCAGCTGTACCAATCATTTGCCAATGGGGACTTCCCACACGGACACCTAGTGGGGGATGCAGGTTATGCACTTGAGCCGTGGCTGATGACACCCATCAGAAATGCACACACACCTGAACAGGAACGCCATAATGAGGCACACGCACAAACACGTAATATCATAGAGCGTGTGTTTGGGCTGCTCAAGTCACGGTTCCGGTGTCTGGACACATCTGGTGGAGCCTTGCAGTACACACCAACTACATGTACCCAAATGATCATGATATGCGCTATGCTACATAATATGATCCTGCAGAAACAGCTGCAGCAGGACCAGCACAGGGCTGGGCCAAACATCCCCCACCATTGCCAAGGCCACCACAGGCAGGGGGTGACTCGGAGGAGGAACAACCTGACCTTGTCCCAGTAGGCAGAAGGAGGCGTGCCCAGTATGCCCTGGCCTTGGCAAAGAGGCAACGCATAGCACATACGCTTGGTCAGTAGGAACACTGGGACTGATACCCACTCTGACTCATTCATACAGTAACAGGGATGCCTAACATGACAAAACCTGCTTCCAAACATGTACAGGGAGTGTAGTATGTGTATCCGACAGAGGTGGCCCTGCAGCACCACCTGAGGCATGAATGCCATGTGTTATGTAATGTAATATCATGTACCATATGCACACCTGAGGACCCCAACTAACATCCACCCTCAAGAATCATAAACCACAAAAACACAAACCCACCTCATGGGTACCACAACGGATAGGAACCTAGATGTAATGCTACCCAATGCCAGAAGTATAAACATCAAGATGTGTGCAGTGTAAACACACACAGTATAGAGAATGTAGATATCAGTGCTGTAATAGAAAACAGGGTCAAAGCCCACATCAGCACCCTGACACTACCAGGTCACACGTCATACAGTGATGTACATGTGCAAAAACATGGAACAAGATACAAAATGAGGGTGACTAGCAATAAATAGCATGGATAACCACACACCCATGTTTGTACCACAACAAGAAGCAACATGGAATAGCCATGGTCAAAAACCAATGGCTAAAAACGACTACTACTATATAGCTTGCTGCAGACCACTGTCCTAATAGCAGGAACTGCCCCAGGCCTATGTTCATAGGTTCATAGGTTCATACTAGGCTATCTGCCCTAGGGCATTAATAAGCCTAGCCCAGAGTTTTGTGGCTTCTGCCACCCCTTCAAGTTGATGGATAACATGCCCATTATTTTGCTGTGCCTCTGTCAAGCAGTGATACTGAGGTTATCCCTGGGGTATACCTGCAATCTCCCATCCATTGGTCAAGATCTCACTTGAACAAAGCCAGTGAGGTGCTCAGCCTCACATGTACCAGGATGTTGTTCCACAGCATAGGGACTCTCTGGGTGATGAATCTGTCCCTCCAGCACATCCTATTAATATCTGTGTTGAGGTTTAGGTCTCCTGCCCTTGTAGTTCTGATGGATGTAGAGGTCTTGAGGTGAAGCATGTTCAATAATTCTGGGTTGGACATAGCCTTGTATGTCAGGCACAGGTCACCTCTGAGCAGACGGTAAGTGACTGAATACAGCTGGAATTCCGTCAGTCGGGCAGCATAAGAAATATGTTTGAGACCCTTTCACTCCTTGTTGAGGACTCTGTGGGCCCATCCAATTGCAGGTGTTGGGTCAGATACATTCTGAATGGGGCATTGTATGCAATCATTGGTCTGATGAGTGATGCGTACAGGGGAACAATGACCTCCCTTGATCTAGATGTGAATCCCTGCATGATGAGTTGGCCAATGTAGAAGGCCTTCCAAACTACCCTGGCAATGTGAGTGTCAAACAAAAGGTTACTGTCAACCTGGGTGCCCAGGTCCCTGATAACCTCCTCTGTGCTTAGAGGATTGCCACCTAGATGGGAAGTAGTGGTAACCTTATTCTTCCTGAAGGGTATGGCTATGCATTGTTTAGTGTTTAATGTAAGGCCATGGCTGTGGCACCAGTTATCTGTGTCTATGAGACCCTTCTGAAGGATGTCTGTGTCAGATGGGTTTCCAACTATGCTTCCCAGTTTGCAGTCATCTTCAAACTTTGTCAGCCATAATCCTCCTGTGTTTGCTCGTACTTCTGAAAAGTAGATGCTGAACAAATGTGGGCCCAGGACTGAGCCCTGTGGGACACCACTTGTGACAGCTCTGGAGTGTGACATGGCACCAGCAACTTTGACCCTGTGTGTTCCATCACTTAGCTAGTTTGCAACCCATGCTGTGATGTATGGGTTCACAATTAAGCTGGTGATGTTTTCAATGATACCTGAGCGGGTATTGTGTCGAAAGCCTTTGCCAGGTCAAGGTAGGCTGTGTGGACTGCCTTGCCCACGTCAATGGCCTGGGTGACTGTTTTGAAAAGTCAACCAAGTTTAAAAGGCATGATCTGCCCTTGACAAAGCCAAACTGGATTGGATCCAATGTCTGCAAGTCCCCTATGTCTTCATTTATAATTCCCATTATGATCCTCTCCATAGCTTAGCAGAACAGGCTTGTCAAGCTGATGGGATGGTAGTTTCCGGGGTTGGTGGAGGCACCTCCTTTGTGAAGTGGGTCCACCATTGCCGTATGCCACTCCTTGGGCACATATCCTGAGGTGAGGCTAAGATTAAACAGCTGCCCTAACTGCAGGTGTAATTACTCATTGAGTTCATGGAGCACACAACTGGGGACACTATCTGGTCCCATGGATAAAGTGTTTTCTGCCTTGGATAGAGCAGTTCCCACCCAGCATTGGATATGTTTGGGGGGGCTACAATCTTCTGGTGTAGATACCCCTCCAGTTGGGGGGAGGGGGGGAGAAATCTGCAAGGAACCTGTCAGCCAGTATGTTGGCAATGTCTGTAGGTGCAGTGATATCTACATCATTCCGAACTAATTCTGAGCATATCTGGGAGTTCCCTCCCAGGTTTCAAACATAGGCAAAAAAGGCCTCATGATTGTCCCTTGAGTCCTGAGTGGGTTTACTCTCAAAACTTGCCTCGGATGATTGTATGGGGGAACCCAGTGTTTTACTCATAATGAGCAGGGGTGTCTTCCCTCCTACAGATTACGCTCTATCTTGTAGTAGCTCCTTCCTTGTGTTGTAGAGCTTGTTTATGGCTAGGGTCCACCAGACTGGATGCTTGCCTGTGGTACAAAGAGTCTTTGTTTTGTTTGGGATTGCCTGATCCATGCAGTCCTGGAGGTGCTGGTAGAAGGCATTTCTAAGTGATACAGTGGCTTGGGTAATGGTGTCCGCTGGCTTGGGGGCCTTGAAAGAGACCACACCAGTCCTTAGAAATGTGAAGTCAGCATTTGAGAAGGTCTGCACTGTTTGTTTTTCCATCTGGGGTGTGGGTGGGATGTGGACTCCCACTGAGAGTAGTCCATGATCTGATCTCACCAATGATGGGTATACTTCTGGTGTTGAACAGTGTGACCCCATGTTCGTGATGATGAGTTCTAGTATGTCGCCTCCACTTGAGGGGATTGGGACCAGTTGCTCCATGGCATTTCAGTGTATGAACTCTTGGAACCTTTGTGTTAGAGTGTTGTGGCATGATTAGTGATCCCAGTCTATATGTGGATAGTTGGAATCACCCAGTAGGATGGTGTTTGGAGATACATTTATCCCCTTCAGTGTTTGCAGGATAGCTGTGTGAGGTACCTGAGTTTGAGAGGGTGGCATGTAACATGCTACAAACTGCAGAGCAGTCTTGCCTACGGTCACTGGCACCTGGATGGTCTCCAATGCATCGTGTGTTGCCACCAACAATGAGGTGAGGGTGTCCTTGATGAATATGGTCACCCACCATCCTTCTTGGTGTTGTCCGGATGCTGGTGCCGGAATGCATGATATGAGGTAACACCCGATAGTGCCTGGGTGCTGTCAGAAGCTGTGAACCAGGTTTCAGGCACAGCACAGACATCAATGTGCTACATACTGAGAAGGGCATAGAGTGTGTGCAGCTTGAGGTTGAGACCTCTGGCATTGAGCAGCAGTACCCTTAGTGTCTTTCCTTTACTGTGTTCTAGGGTGGTAGGTGTAGAATCTGAATCTTGCATAAAAAGGCACAATGGGGTGGCAAGAGCATCATCCGAAATCCGGAAGCCCAGGGGTGACAGGTGCAAGCTGTCCCTTGCAAATCACCGTGGCCTGTCCAGCATGTCATCCCAGGCAGACAGACATTGGCCCCCCTTTGAATGACACCATAGTCTAAGCAAAATATTACAGCTGATAATCTTGTCTCTGTTTATGTGGCATCATACGTGGTGAAGGTAGGATACTGCTGAAGGTCAGGGTCATACCTGCCTGGCCTACATAATCAGAGGGATCCTCTATGTCTCTTTCCATGTAGTCCAGGGAGGTACATCCCAGGTCGTTCACACCAGCATGGATAATGACTGGGTCAGACCTGTACTTGCAGTTGAGTGACCTGGGTGCTTGCATTATGTGATGGATTCCAGTGCCCGATAGGCAGCTTACTGTGACCTCCTCTGTACCCGATCTGGTGAGCGGGACGTCAATGTGTCTGACTATGGAGTCACCTATTACAAGTGTGTCTGGCATTGTGTTTGGCCTTAAGGGCTGTGACTGTTTGGCACACCAACTCTGTGGTCAATGTGTTGCATGTGCTGTGCCCTGTGGAGGCAGTTGTGTGAGTGTCTGCTGTGGTGGCCACTGCCATTCTGGTAGAATTCTGATCAGAGCCTCCGAGAGTGTCTCTGTGTGTCTATGTGTATGATCTTAAGTTGTGATAGTGCCATGTGAGACTGGATTTGTGATGTGTGTGTGGTTACCTTCACCTTCTCTCTGGTCTTGCTAGTCCTATGTTGTGAGAGCTCAGCCTCCACTTTGGCTATATAGTTGCATCTCTCACATGTATGTGTGTTTTATGGCAGAAGGAGAGGGTTGTCAGTGTACATGAGGCAAGTGTAGCATTGCCTCAATATTCCCAGGTTCACCAGCTGAGCAGGAGAGGACACTAGCAACTGATCTCTAGACATGCTAGAAGGAATAGACAAAACAATGTTGGAATACAGGGAGATATCAAGCCCCCCAAACCACACCATACTGTTTGATTGACAATAGCTACACATACACCGGTGTTTCATAGTGTCATAGTCTACTACTATGCTATCTGCCCTAGTGCATGTATAAGCCTAGCCATAGTGATGTGGCTATTGCCACCCCTTATACTGGTAATAAGTGTACAGAATAGATTCTGAAGATTGTGCCTCTGACTTAGTAGTGACACAGTATGACCCCTTACGTAATTGAATAACATGACTGTGCCTCTGTCTAGTCTGTGCCTCCGTCTCATATGCAGTTGTCCAGATGTCTCCTGAAGAGAGTCAGTGAGGGACTCTGTCAAACATGGACTGGGATACTCTGCTAGAGTGTGAGATGCCTCTGAGTTATGACTCTGTCCCTCCAGCATGTCCTATACATGTATGTGCTGAGGTTCAAATCCTCAGCTCTCATGGCTCTGGTGGATTTGGATTGCTTGCAGTGGAGCATGTCCACCAAATCCTGATTGGACATGGTCTTGTATGTCAGGCATAGGTCACCTGTACATATGCGGTATGACACTGAACAAAGCTGGATTTCCTCTATTCTGGAAGCATATGACATGTGTTGAAGAACCCTGATCTTCATGGTAGGTACTTTTGGGGTGTCTCCAGCTGTTGCAATTGCTGGGCGAGGTACATACCATATGGGGCTTTGTATTCAATCATGGGCCTGATAAGGGATAAGGATAGTGGAACAATGACCTCCTATGATCTTGATGGAAAACCCTCCATGATAAGGTGGACAAGATAGAAAGTCTTCCTAACCACTTTGGCAACAGGGGTGTCAAAAGAGATGTCACTATCTACATGTGTCCCCAGGTGTCTGATTTGTTGTCTGTGCTCAGTGGGTTGCTGTCTATGTATTGATCTGTGGGTACTTTGTTCCTCCCAAAGGGGATGAATACACATCATTTGCATTCAGTTTCAGGCCATGTCTGGCACCAGCTATCCGCCTTTGTGACGGCATTCTGTAGTATTTGTGTGCGGCTGATGTATTCACTATGGTGCCTAGGTTGCAGTCATCTGCAAACTTTGTCAGCCACAACTTCCCTATGTTTGCTTTCACATCTGAAAAGTAAATACCAATTAAGAGGGGTCCCAGGACACATCCTTGTGGGACACCACCTGTGACTGGCTTCGAATCTGACAAGGCACCTGCAATGTTGACTTTATGGGTTCTGTTTCTTAGCCATTTTGCAACCTATCCTGCGACATATGCTGTTATATGTCAGCTGTTGAGCTTGGCTATGATGCCTGAGTGTGGTATTGTGTCACAGGCCTTAGCCAAGTGCAGGTAGGCTGTGTGGACTGCGTAGCCCTCATCGATGGCCCTACTGACAGTTTCATAGTAGTCAACTAGGTGCAAAGGCAGGATCTGCCCTGTACAAAGCTGAACTAGGTGGGAACAAGGGTCCGTAGGTCAGTAATGTGTCTGTGTAAGAACTCCATAATGACTCTACCCATATCTTTGCAGACAAGGCTGGTTAAGCTTGTGTGGTGGTAGTTGCCATGGTCTGTGGAGGCATCTCCTTTGTGGAGTGGGACCACTGTTGCCGCACGCCAGTGTTCAGGTACATATCCTGTAGCAAGACTAAGGTTAACTAGCAGTTGTGTATATGGGTCCAGCCCCTTCTGGAGTTCACATAGCATGCAACTGGAGATACCAGCAGGTCCCATGGATGCTGTGTACTTGTCTTTGCTGAGTGTGGCTCTCACATGGACATCCAAGATGACAGTGAGGTTACATACAGCAGTGATAACTATCTTGTTTGGGGGTGAGGGAGGGGTAAATCGCACTGAAGCTGTCCACGGAATGTTGCCAATATCTGTCAGGTCACTGGAATATATGTTGTTGTGTACCAACTCTGAGCATATCCGAGGGTTCACAACCAGGTGTCTGACATAACTGAAGAAATCAGTGTGGTTACCTTCATTGTCTTTGGTGATTTATGTCCCCAAGTTGACCTTGCATGTCTTTATGAGATAATGTAGCTTTCTACTAGTGCTGATCACAGCTGTCTTCCCTTTTGGAGATGTAGCTCTGTCTTGCATTAGTAACCCTCATCTGTCATACAGTTTGTTTATGGCTGGGGTCCACCAGACAGGACACTTTCCCTTTGTGTAGAGGGTCCTGTTTTTATTTGTGATTGCATGGTCCATGCTGTCTGACATCTAGCTAAGGGGAGGTCATTGTGGTTCTGCAGTTATCTTTCATCAGCATTAGAAATGACCACAACAGCCCCTGTGGGGTGTACCTCATGCAGACACATCCAGCACCTGTAAAGTCCACAACAGTACCTCACCAGGAGTATGACAGAGCTGGAACACATGTAATGTGTAGTCTGATTAAACAGAGTGCAGCTCCACACACTGCCATGCTGTCCACCCAGATGCAAGCTGTGCCTGATGTAGAAAGCCATGTCCAAGCTGGAATCAATGCACATGCTGCACCTTGTACAATCTGAATGGCAGGGAGCTATGCACATGAGGGACCTGAACCCCAGCACTGACATATATAGGATAGGCTGTACTGCATTATCCAAAACACAGAAGCCACCCCCACACATGAGTAAACTACCAGTACAGGTTGTCCGTAGAGACGCTCGTTGAGTCCCCTCAACAGGAATCCTAATGAGTGGATGGGAGATGGGAGGTTTACCCTGGGTATCAATGTTATGTCACAGGTAGACAGAGGCACAGTATACTAAACAAGACATATGTCATGGCAAACTTCACCTACAATGTGTTGATGGACAAACACACTCTCCGACTAGCATTAGAAATGGCCTAGGGCACATCAGTAGTGTTCGCCAATGTACACCCATGTTGTGGAATACACTACTGATGTTGGATGAGGCTGTTGTAAGTAGTTCACATCTGAACATAATGCAACATGGTCAGATAGGTTCATAGGTACATAGGTTTATACTAGGCTATCTTCCCTAAGGCAGGTATAAGCCTAGCACAGAGTTCATTGGCATACACCACTCCTTATATGGAAACAGTACTGTGCCCATTATTGTGTCATGCCTCTCTCCAGCAGTGACACCGTGACGATCGCCGGGTTAAACGTGTGACCTTCCATCCACAGGTCAAGATACCTCTTGAACACAGCCAGCAAGGTGCTCTGCCTCACGTGGACCGGGATTGTATTACACAGCATAGGGAGTCTCTGGGTGATAACTGCATCCCTCCAACATGTCCAACATACATCCCTGCTAAGGTGTAAGTCACCTGCACTAGTGGTTCAGGTGGATCTGCCGATTCTGAGGTGGAGCATGTCCATTAATCCCTGTTTGGACATGGCCTCGCACGTCAGGCGCATGTCACCTCTAAGCAGACGGTATGTGAGTGAATAGAGTGGGAGTGTCTTCAATCTGGCAGCATATGACAGCTGTTGGGGTTCCTTGATCCTTTAGGTGGGGGACATTCAGGGTGTCTGCAATTGCTGCAGATGTTGGGTGACATACAGCCAGAATAGGGCATTCGACTCGATGACCGGTCTGATAAGTGAAGAGTACA
Source organism: Protopterus annectens (assembly GCF_019279795.1). Classification (NCBI taxonomy): domain Eukaryota; kingdom Metazoa; phylum Chordata; order Ceratodontiformes; family Protopteridae; genus Protopterus; species Protopterus annectens. The sequence continues at coordinate 27,790,848 of NC_056738.1, read as the reverse complement.
GGGGAACAATGGCCCACTAGATCTGGATGTGAATCCCATCCTGATCAGGTGGGCAATGTAGAACGTCTTTCTAGCCACTTTAGCAATGTGAGTCTCAGAAGAACGGCGACTGTCAACCTGGGTCCCCAGGTCCATGATAACCTCCTCTCTGCTTAGAGGATTGCCACCTATATGGTAGCTTGGGGTCACCTTGCTTCTCCTGAAGGGTATGTCTACACATGTTGTGCACTTTAACTTCAGGCCATGGCCCTGGCACCAGCTATCAGTTACTGTGAGTCCCTTCTGAAGGATATCCGTGTGTGATGCACTGTCCACCATGGTGCCCAGTGTGCAGTCATCTGCAAACATTGTCAGCCAAAGTCCTCCCATGTTGGCCTGTACTTCTGGGAAGTACATGACAAACAATGGGGGCCAAGGACTGAGCCCTGTGTGACACCACCTGTGACCAGCCTGGAGTCTAACATAGTGCCAGCAACTCTAACCCTGTGGGTCCGGCCTTAAGCCAGTTTGCAACCCATCTTGTGACATATGGGTTTACATTTCAGTTGTTAGGGTTTTCCACAATACCTGAGTGGGGTATTGTGTTGAAAGTGTTTGCAAGGCCAAGGTAGGCTGTATGGACTGCCTTTCCCCAACAATGGCCTAAGTGACCAATTTGAAGATGTCAACCCAGTACAAAAGGCATGATCTGCCCCTGACCAAGCCAAAATGGGATGGGTACAATGTCTGCATGTCCCCTATATCTTTGTTTATGAGCTCAATTATGATCCTCTCCATAGAGTTGCAGAATACACTTGTTAAGCATATGGGGCAGTAATTCCCAGGGTCTGTAGAGGCACTGCCTTTGTGCAGATGTGCACAACTGGACCCTAACCAGGCTGTTGTGCACACTATGGAAATGTAAAGGTGATAGGACTAAAGCCCAGGATACTGACCACCACAGTGAAAGTACTGAAACACTACACTATACAGTGCTACAGTGTTAGGTCAGTATGAACGGATGTTGACAATTGTGTGCAAAGTATCCCATGCAAAACCTGCAGGCACAGTATACTCCCTGTTTTGTTCACACAAAAGCATTCGAGAGTAACTACACAACATGGCACAGAACACACAACCATAAACTGGAGGTATTTGTTGAAGGTCACACTCATCCACAAATGTGATGGGCTGCAGAGTTCAACATATGTAAAGCCCACACTGGGCATGCTCACACACTTAGATAAATGAGACATCTTTCACACAACATGCCATGGGAAGGCTGAACTGGGCATGCTCACACACTTGGTCCAAATGTTACTCCTAGCAACTGTGAAAACCCACCAGAGGATGCTCATTCCCCTTTCTAGACACTGATCATGTAAGCACCCTATAAGTATATCGGAGAAAAGGAATCTCTCAGTAATCCGAATAGCGCGCTCTGCTAATGCGTGCGTCTGTAGTGTCATAACATAGTTAGGTAGGGGTTTGAATCCAGCAGGTGGCAAGTGTGTGTGAAGGGGGGTAAGTGTGTGTGTAAGTGTGTATGAAAGAAACATCCCTTTTGGCAACTGGGAAAAAACACCACAGGATGATCCTTCCACTTTCTAAATTCTGATGATGTCAGCACCCTATAAGTATATCAGGGGAAAGGAAACCTCCCAGTAATGCAAATAGCGCGCTCTGCTAATGCGTCCGTCTCTAGTGTCATAACATAGTTAGGTAGGGGTTTGAATCCAGCAGGTGGCAAGTGTGTGTGAAGGGGGGTAAGTGTGTGTGTAAGTGTGTATGAAAGAAACATCCCTTTTGGCAACTGGGAAAACACACCACAGGATGATCCTTCCACTTTCTAAACTCTGATGATGTCAGAACCCTATAAGTATATCAGGGGAAAGGAAACCTCCCAGTAATGCGAATAGCGCGCTCTGCTAATGCATCCATCTCTAGTGTCATAACATAGTTAGGTAGGGGTTTGAATCCAGCAGGTGGCAAGTGTGTGTGAAGGGGGGTAAGTGTGTGTATAAGTGTGTATGAAAGTAACATCCCTTTTGGCAACTGGGAAAACACACCACAGGATGATCCTTCCACTTTCTAAACTCTGATGATGTCAGCACCCTATAAGTATATCAGGGGAAAGGAAACCTCCCAGTAATGCGAATAGCGTGCTCTGCTAATGCGTCCGTCTCTAGTGTCATAACATAGTTAGGTAGGGGTTTGAATCCAGCAGGTGGCAAGTGTGTGTGAAGGGGGGTAAGTGTGTGTGTAAGTGTGTATGAAAGAAACATCCCTTTTGGCAACTGGGAAAACACACCACAGGATGATCCTTCCACTTTCTAAACTCTGATGATGTCAGCACCCTATAAGTATATCAGGGGAAAGGAAACCTCCCAGTAATGCAAATAGCGCGCTCTGCTAATGCGTCCGTCTCTAGTGTCATAACATAGTTAGGTAGGGGTTTGAATCCAGCAGGTGGCAAGTGTGTGTGAAGGGGGGTAAGTGTGTGTGTATAAAAGAAACATCCCTTTTGGCAACTGGGAAAACACACCACAGGATGCACATACCCCTTTCTAAACGATATCACAATTATGTATGGCTTTTGATTACAGACATGCCACGTGTGTTTTGCACACACACAATGCCCATGTGTGTGGGTTGTCACTCACAATAATGCATGACATTGATTAAACCAGTTATGGCAATGTACACATGATGTATGTGTGTACCAAATACACATATATATCTGTGACCTTCAATAGTTACCATGTGTGATGCCTGCCACATGTGAATACATGGTATTTGCACAGAGTAACATTATGACCGTGGTCTTCTGTGCAGGTGCAGCATGTGGGATGTGTATATACAGTGTGAGATGTAGATGCTATCAGCCTAGTAGTGAGGGATGCACACCTGGTCTGGGGCATATAGTCTACATGTTGTTGATGTACAGGAGCTGCATGTTTTCACCTGTTGTGGGAGTGGTAAGACAGTATTCCATAGCAATGCAGTGACTGCATGCTAAGAACCATTCAGCTAGGGTGTTGTAGCTACACTAAGTCATTAGCATTCAGTAATTTGTCAGAATCCCTGGTGAGGGTCTGATGCCAACCAAGGTCAGGGGTCTACCAGCCTGTGTCACTTGCTCAGTGATCCCTTCCATGTTCCCTATCATGTATCCCAGTGAGGGACATCCCACATCAGCTGTGGTGGCATGGACAATGACTGAGTCATATGTGTCCATGCATCTGACTGACTTGTATGTTTGTGTTATGTGGTGAACCATAGTGCCCCATGAGCATATCACTGTGACCTACACCTTTTCCAGCCTGGTGAGCATTGTCTCACTGTACTGGACAATAAAAGTACCTAACACAACTGATGCAGTAGTGTTGTATAGCTGTACAGACTGTGCTTGTTTGACACACAGGATTTGTGTGCTATGTATTATGCGTGCTGTGTGCAGGCCTAATGTATGCCTGTGTGCCAGCTGCAGAGATGTCTGCCAGTCATGCAGGATGCTATCCTTAGGCTTCACAACTGACCTGTTGTGTTTCCATGCTTGTATTGCTGTCCGTGTAGGTCCTCATCAGATTGGTATTGCTGTCACTGTAGTATTTCATGCCACCAGACAGGTTATGCCAGTACTGGGTTCAGAGTGCTTAGTCCACAGTTTGGCCATGTGTTTCCATCTCATACATGTGATGTACATCCATGGGTAGGGGATAGGGTTGACTGTGTACATGTGGCAGCTGTGACATTACTACATGACACACATATTCCACAACTGTACCATAGAGGTGACTGACAACTCACCTTTGCACATGCTACCATAGTATTGAGATTACATTGGTGATTAACAGCACATAGGGACAATGGTGATAAAGATACATAGGTCCATAGGTTCGTACAGGGATGTCTGCCCAGGGCATGTATCCACCTAGCCAGAATGTGTGTGCCTTTCAACATGCATTGTGAATCTGTCTTGCTATGCCCTTTTCCAAGGTTAGTATACTGTGCCTCTGTCTCACAGTGACACATACGTGATACCCAGGGTAACCCTACAATGTCACATCCTGTCATTAATGTCACTCTTGAAGATAGTCACCGAGTCAGTCTGCCTAACCTCTATTGGGATAATATTCAGGAATGAAGGGAGCCTCTGAGTTGTGAATGTGCCCCCTCCAGCATGTCCTGTGTATATCACTCCTGAGGTTCAAGTATTTCCAGCGTGTATCTTGGTGGGATCTGGATATTCTGAGATGCAGCATGGCCATTAACTGAGGGTATGACCTGGCCTTCTATGTCAGGCACAGATTGCCTATGAAGAGGCAGTATGTCACTGAGTAGAGCTGCTGTTACTTTAACCAGTCAGTATGTGGCATCTGTTTGAGCCCTTTGATCCCCTTGTCGAGGTACATATGTGGTATCTCCAGTTGCTGCAGGTGTCTGGTAAGGTGCATGCCGACAGGTTCAGCATAGTCAATTATGGGCATGATGTGGGATGAGTAAAGGGGCACAATGTCCACCCCTGATCTACATGTGGATCCCATGATGATGTGGCCTATATAACATGCTTACCTAACCACTTTGTCCATGTTGTTGTCAAATGGTAGAATGCTATCAACCTGTGTACCCCAAGGTCCATAATTCCTTCGTCTGCACTTAATGGATTAACACATATGTGGTACGTTGTGGTCACTTTGTGTTTGACAAAGGGGATGACTATACGCTTTCTGTCATTCACGTTGAGGCCATGGCTGTGGCACAAGTCGTGTGTTTGCAAGAGTCCCTTTTGGAGGGTGCGTGTGTTAGCTGGTGAGTTGATTATGGTGTCGGTTTGCAGTCACCTGCGACTTGCTGAGCCACAGTACTTCCATGTTGGCCTGTACCTATGATAAATATATAATGAAGATGACAGCTCCCAGGGCTGTGCCTTGTGGGACACCACTTGTACCAGGTTGGAGGCTGACATGGCTCCAGCAATTCTACCATGTGTGTTCTGCCCTAGAGCCACTGTGCAATACCCATAGTGACATAGGGGTTAATATGTACACTGGTGAGCTTCCCTAGAATGCACGACTGGGGTATTGTATCCAAGGCTTATGCAAGGTTCAGGTAGGCTGTGTAGACCTCCTTCCCTTGACAGTGGGCTTGGTGACTGTTTCAAAGAAATCAAACTGGTTGGTGAGGCAGGATCTGCCATTGACAAAGCCAAACTGTGTATGGTGACATGTCTGTAGGTCCACAATATCTAGATATGTGAGGTTCATGATGATCCTTGCCATAGCTTTGCAGACAAAGCTAGTCAGACATATGGGTCGAGTAGTGTCCAGGATCCGTGAAGGCACCACCTGAATGTTGAGGGACCACTGTTGCTGTATGCTACTCTCTGGCCACATATCGTGTATTAAGGCTGGGATTAAACAGTGGTGTTATGTCTGGGTGTAGCTCTTCTCGTGGTTCATGTAGGACACAGCCTGGGACACTGTCTGGTCCCATTGATGCAGTGTTTATTGCTTTGGGAAGGGCATCTCTTACCTGAGCATCTGCGATGTCAGGGGGGGCAGCACTGTGCCGCGAGACATAATTGCCCTTTTGGTGTGGTGGGGGGAGAAGGCAGCATTGAACCTGCCCACTAGGATGATGGCAATGTCTGCATGTTTTGTATTTTGTGTGACATCTTGGATTACCTCTGAGCATATCTGGGTAGTAACACCCAGGTTACTAACATAACTACAGGCAGCCTTGTGATTATCCTCAGTGGCTTGTGGAACCCTCTCTCAAAGATGGCCTTAGACAATCATATGGGTGCCTGTAGTTGTCTTCCAATACTCATCAGTGGTGCCTTCACATTTTGGGAGGTTGTTGTATCATGTAGTGGCGTCATCCTTCTATTGTATAGTGTGTTTATGGCTGGTGTCCGGCACCCAGGACATCTGCCTTTGGAGAATTGGGTCATGCTTTCATATGTGGCTTCATGATCCATGCATTCCTGAATGTGTCCATAGAATGCCTTTATACAGGTATCTGCAGTCTGGTCCATATTGTCAACAGGCCTTGGGCCTTTGAAGGTTTCCACATCATTTATGAGGGGTGTGAACTTGCTTGACATGAGCTGTTGACAGGCGTGCCCCTCCAGACAGAGCAAGGTGAGGGTCACAGTTAGCTACTTGTCGGGTGATAGCATGTGCCACATAACACAGGCACACAGGTCACTCCACAGCAAGTACAGCTATGAGGCAGACATTGTCCATGCTGGTGCAAACAACCTGAGACGTACCTCCCTGGACCACATGGCAAGAGACACAGAGCAGCTCTTACAGCACCCTCTCAAACTCAGGACTCCCACACAGCCTTCATGCTGACACAGGACAGTTTAGATTACTCTGCAATCACCATCATACTGGGTGACGTCAGCTACCCAGACATAGACTGTGAACATTACACAAGCCACAATACCCAAGCTCTAGGGTTCCCATAAATCAGACATTCTTTGGCTATGGAACAGGTAACCAACCTTCCCACAAGAGGGGCAGATATACTAGACCTGATCATCACAACCATGAGTACAAACTGCTCACCACTGGGAGTATATCCCTCATTGTTGCAATCAAACCATATACTCATCACACTGGAGTACTGGATCCCCCACATATGCAAACCTCAAACACATCGATGTGTGTGTTGGAAATGTCCCTATTAGCAACTGTGACAGTACAGTACAGGATGCAGATTCCCTTTGAAACACTGATGATGTCAGGACTGTATAACTATATTACCTGTAGTAAAGTCCTCCAGTAATTCGCATAGCGCTCTGCTAATCGTCTTTCTCCAGTGTCATAACGTAGTTAGGTAGGGCTTTGAATCCTGCAAAGGAATGTATGTGTGTTAGTATGAGTGGGGTTTATGTGTGTGCACTATGCTGGGAGGGTTAACTGCCTTTTGACAACTGGGAGAACACACTACAGGGTGCACATCCCTCCTCCTACACACAGATGATGTCAGCACCCTCTAAGTACAGCGTTAGTAAGGATTTCTCCAACTACTGCAGATAGCACACTCTGCTAATGTGTCTGTTTCTACTGTCATATCACAGTTAGGTATGGGTTTGAATCTTGCAAATGGAAAGTATGTGTTTTACTGTTGGTGGGGTTAGTGTGTGTGCACAATGATGGGGTGGGATGTGGCTTTTGCCACATGGGGCTATGCACTGCAGGGTGGTCATTACCCTTCACAAGCAGTGATGTTGATAGCACCCTATACAAACAAAACTACAAAAGAGAAGGTGGTGGTACCAATAACACATGTAAGGTAACACTTCTTCAAGTAATGTCCACAAAACGGAGTAGGATAATCAAACAATTCTTTTATTCTATACAGACAACATGACAACAGACAACTGCCAGTACTCAGTATAGTGTTACATGCTACTGTAACACGCACACGTACCCAAATATACCTAGATAGTGCTCTGAAGCCTGAATGTGGCAAGTGTGTTGATGTGGGATGTGTCTGTGTGTGCATTTCCATATGGGAAACATGTTTGATGTGGCAATCAGGGTACTACAGTACCCGATGCACATTACATCTTTCAACCGATGAGGTTGCCTGCACCCTGTGAGTACAGGTAGAGAAGGGGAAGCCAGTAGTAAACAACATAGTGCACTTCTCAAATGTGTACCTGTCGTGTATCAACAGCTACTCATGTAGGGTGATAAATAATGGGAATGGCAGGTGAGCGTGTGCATGTGTGTGGGTAGCAGGGTGTGTATAAATGCATGTGTGACAGAACAGTTACATATAGCTGAATCTACGTAACAGCACAAGATGCATTGCCATAGTCAATGTTAGCATGTGATGGTGTGCAGCTGGTACACTTTGGTAAGTAGTATGGGTGCATATAACAATTGAGGACAGTCATACAGTTACTGCAGCAGGACTGCTGGGATATACACACAATTATACTGGAACAGTGAACAGTTACCAACATGTTACTACTTATACACATCTGTGTAGTCACCCTGTGCATCAGCAACGTGTTTACCTTTACCTGCACCGATGTTGTAGTATGCAGGAGGTGGCACAGTGTCATCATATGCACAGGGTGTGGGTTAGGTATGCCCAAGCCAGCCACTGGTAACACCAATTGACATGTGTGTGTGTATGTGTGTTTGTGAGGGGCAGCAGTACAGGGTGGAGCGGTGTTGGTGCAGTGTGTGTGTGTAAGTGTTTGCCCTAGGTGTTAGGTTTCTGCATGTGTGTAAGCACGCACACAGTCCCACATAATGGCTGCCATGTACAGGGTTTTGTGGACAGCCACAGACTGCACCTGTCAGGTCATCCAGATCAGTGTCTGTGGGCACGGACACGGTACCTGTGCCTGGCAGGGGTGCTACGGGCCGTATCCGGTACTAACCCAGACTGGGTACTGTCATCGGAAGCAGGGGTGTGTTGACTGGACACAGTTCCCTGTTGGGACTGTCCAGAGCCACGTGCACGTGGTCTCCTGGGGCGTCTTGATGACAGCACAGACCCAGCATTGCTGGGGCTGGTGCTGGCACTTGAGGTGCGCGAGTGGGCCTGTTGTCGTCGGCGGCCACGGCCAGCTGGTGCTGTTGCTGGCATACGGCCACGCGTCGGCCGCAAAGCGCACACCATCACCCTGGCCCATGGACATCTGGTTGTGGAGCAGCTGTTCTATGCCCCACAACGTCTGTCAGCGACATCTGTGAAGTTGCGGATAGCATTCGCAGCGCCACGCATGCCATCTGTCATGGCTGTGCGACATTCTCTCAGCTCCCTCAGACCCTGTCTGGTGTACCTTTCCATACGTGCCTGTGCCTGCATGACAGTTCGAAACATAGTGGAGGTTGACATACCTCCTTGGGCACGTCGGCCAGAGGCAGTATGGCCACGGATGCCCCACGAGAACCCATGGGCGACTGTCTGCGTGGTACCATTGGAGGCCCCTGCTCATGGCTGCCTTGTGGGGATGCATTTACCACAGGTACCACATTACCCTGATCTATGCCCACTGCAGGCTGTCCATCACCTAGGGACAATGGTGACAAAGGATGTAACGGCAGGATGACTGTGCTGATTGGCGGGGTTGAAAGCTGTGTACTGTCAATTGGCTGACCAATGGTGGACCCAGACACACCTTCCTGCACCATTACAGACATTTCATCATCATCAGTACCTGGGGCACAAGATTCAGGTTCCCTGCTGCAGGTCACCAGAGCAGCACCAGAACCTACAGGAGGAAAACATGGAACACAGATTACAGTCTCCATACATATTTGACAGAGATGCATTTCAATACTAATGCACACATTCAGAAATGGACACATGCACTCATGGACACTAACACACATGCACACTTGGGCACAGGCACGCTTGCACACATGCACACCCCACAGTAAACACACACATCAGTACCGTGTTACACTACTCGATCTACTACAACTGTATTACGGGTATTGTGAACACAGTCACCAGCAAGTCTACTACAGAGTTACACTACTATTCCTAGTTTTATTAATTGCTTTATAGATAATGTTAAAAAGACTCACCAGCATGTATGGCCTGCCTCGTTGCTAGATGGGAGGGACCTGGAAGTGTGAAGAGAGTAATGTCAGTGGGCACATGTGTGCCATTTGTTTTGCACATGATACAGTACAGTAGTACACTAGTTCCCTTATACACATCAGCTGCACATAATGTCTGTATATATATCATGATGACAGATACATACCACATGCACACCTTATGCGTGCATGAAGTAACAGTGTACAGAACAGTCATATGTACATACCAGGGGTTAACTCGAATCTCACCCTTACCTCTCTTCAAACGGCACCTCAAACTGTACTTCCAAAACCACTGGCTTTGTTCTTCTTGGAGTACAGGCTAACGTCCCTCTCCCTACCCTCTCTTTACCTTTAACCCCACATTGTGCATAGAAACTAGCGTCTACCCTGTTTCTTTCACCTTGATGTCCTTCTATGCTCTGACCTACTTCTCCCATCCCTCCCACATCCTCTTGACTGTCTTACTTCTTTTCCTCACTTCCCTTCTTGACTCCTGTCTCTTCCATATCATTGTATCTTTCATACTCCTTCTACTTCTCTACCCTTCTGAGCCCTAACTATTATGTATCTGGCTTTTGCCTTATTGCATAACCGTTATGCTTTAGGTAGGATTGCTTTTAAACCAACGGTACATTGTGTATGACTCTAAACTGTTTGAGTTCCTTACATGTATGTTGATTTAGTTAACAGGCTGGTGTACAATTCTATCATGTTGGCTGTCTGTATTAACAACTTGTCTGTCTGCCTTTATTACGTTATGTGTGGAGCTTTTCTCCACAGGCCTCTACTGAAAATGGACATATATCCAGCTAGACTATCTGGGTCAACAAATGTAAGAGTAATAACAATAAATGAATATGGCATCTTACCTGCACGCCCGGTGTCTTGCTGCTGTGTGGATCCAACCTCCATCATGATGCATGAGTGTTGCTGTTGTTGTTCTGGGGCTGGATCCACAACACTAACAGTTGCCCCTCCTGTCTGTTGAGGGGGATGTGTGGCCAACCCCCACCTGTGGCAACCTGTTGCCTGCGGATATCTGCAGCACGCTGGCGGACATTTCTTATCAAATCACTGCAGTGATGTCTCACCTGCTCATATGTCCTATCATGCATGCCAACATCATTTATTCTGCTAACGAGGTTTTGCCACAGTGCAGACCTCTCCTGCTGATTCTGGGTGGTGCGTGAGAACAGGATGGCATAGTCACGCACCAGGCTCTGGTGAATCACGTCATCCTCTGCAGCAGAATATGATGGGTTCCTTTTGGAGCCATGTCAAGCTGGAAAGGTACACAAACAGGTTATCAGCATAGTATCTCAACAATACATGGTACACATTCTATACAGGGAGTATTAACTTCTACTTATTACTGCTTGGTTAAAACTTGATTACAGTGTAGCTATCATTCTATGTCATTTGTACTAAGCACTTGGCCTTCAGACCAGTTGTTTTACATTAGGGAGGTTGGTGGCAAGCACTGTGGTGGCAGGACACATATCTTTCATCCATTGAAGTTGGGCACTGCTGATTGAGGGCCCAGTGTACAAGTGTATTAATTCTGGTATGGGCAGTTGGCCTTCAGGCCAGTTATTTAACATTAACAAGGTTTGTGGTCTGCACTCATGTGTGACAATAGGCTGTACTCTGCCATTCATAGCTGGAGACATCTGGTTTCAGGTTTATAGTGCCTGCATATCTGAGCTGTGTCTTACTGACATTGCTACACCTTGTTTGCTGTAGCAACCACTACATCCAGGCCTCCTGGATCTACCTTTGTTTATATGCGTGTTATTTGTTAGCTTGTTATTTCACTGGTATGCTACTTCCACATAGTACACAGCTTGTCAACACGTCTGTGACTCACTACTGATATCTGCATTGCTTACTGTACGTATTTCCATGTTACACATGACAGCAAGTGACTGCTTCTCATTGTTGCATTTACTTAATTGTGACACATTGCACTTAGGTTACCTGGCACTTGCTCACTGACGCTTTTATATCAGTCAGCAGTTGTAGGTAATGTCAGTACACCCTCACTCCCCACTGTACCTTGTTTTCAATCATTAATTATTACAGAATTCAGAATAGTATTCTAGCATGTCCAGAGGTCAGTTGTCAGTTCCCTCCCAGTCCAGCTGGTGAGTGTGGTACTCCAGAGACAATGTTGGAACAGATGGATGTAGAGAGAGCAGCCGGTCCTCCTAACAACAAATTCAAACTCATGTGAGTGATGCAACCATATACCAAACTGGAGGCTAGGCTCTGTCTACTCAATACCGCCATAACCAGTCAGGTGGCCAAGGAGACCACACACTACACTTCCAGTCTCACATAGACCTACCACAACAGCGGACCTAACACATGATCACACATGAACATACTTGTAGGCTCGGACCACAGCTATGCCTATGCAGCAGAGACCTCCTAAGCAGACATCCATGCAACCACTACCACGGGAACGAACATGTGCAACACATATCACACAAAGCCAATGTGCTGAACACTCACAGCCATTAACAGTAAACAACACACCTCATACACCTGTACTAGGTGCCTCTATCATCAGGCACACTAACATCACGTTCACCAGGCTTAATGAGGTGAGGGTCACTGTGTGCAGCCTGTCGGCCACTATGACCTGCCACATAACACAAACACTCAGGTAACCCCAAGGCAAGTACAGGTATGACTCAGTCAATGTCCATGCTGGTGTGAATGGCCTGACACATTCCTCCCTGGACTACATGACATGAGAGAGTACAGGGCTGTCTGAGCACGTTGCCCAAGACAGTTTGACCCTGACCTTGAGTAGCATCCTACCCTCACCTAGAACCATGCCACAATATCAAGGCACGATGATCCCTTCCAACAATTGACTGACATACTGGTGTCATTCACAGGTGTGCCAATGCCTGCCATCTTGGGGTGGTATGCTTTGCTAGGGACAGCTTGCACCTGTCACCCTGTCCTATTGGAATTTGGCGGAGCCTCTTGCTACACCCATAGTGCCTGTATTAGGCAAGGCTCATAAGGCAAACCCACATCCATTTGTATCACAAAGGATGAGGAAGTAAGAGTGATGCTACTCAACACCAGAAGTCTAGACCTAAGGATGCACGCACTCAAAACCCTACTTGACATGCTGGACATCGATATCTGTGCAGTAACATGAACCTGTTTCAGGTTTCACAGGAGCACACCAGTACTACCAGGTTATAGCTGTTACCATGCTTGTCGGCCCCAACACTTGAACAAAGGAGGGGGAGTATCAGTATTCAATGCAGATTCACGCCTCCACATTGGTGGCACAGTACAACATAGGTGTTAGGCCATTGAGTACAGAAGACGTAGTTGGGGACCTGGGGAAGAAACATGGTAGCGGTCTGTCATTTGTCAACCACATGGCCAATGTGGATTGAAAGACATGTTATATAGCCCAGCTAATCATGAGGGATTCACATGTATGGCAGGGGAGGTCATTGTGCCTCTTTACTCATCCATCATCAAGCCTATAATTGCGTACAATGCACCTTTTGGGATGTACCTAACCAGACACCCACAGCAACTGGTACAGGACAACAGTACCTCATCAAGGGGATGCAATGGCTCACACAGATGTCATATGCTGCCCAAGTAAAGTAAATCAAGCTGGACTCAGTGGCTTATTGCCTGTTCAGAGGCAATCTGTGCGTGCCATATACAGCCATGTCCTACCCAGCAGTAGTGAACATGCTGCACCTCAGGCAATCAGAGTCCCATACAGCCACATGCTCAGGAGAGCTGGACCTCAGCACTGACATCCATGGACATGCTGGAGGGGCATATTCCTGACTGAGAGGCTCCCTTCACTCTGTAATGAGCTCACACTACAGGTTAGGCAGAGTCCTTCATTGACTCTCTTCCATAGGAATCTGGATGACTGGATGTAGATCATAGTTGTACCCCAGGTATCACTTCTATGTCACTGTTAGACAGAGGCACAGTATACTAACATCGGACAAGGGCATAGCAGCATAACTTGTAATTGGGTGGTGAAAGACAAACACATTCTACTAGGGCTTACCAATGCCCTAGGGCAAATAGCCTAGTATGAACCTATGAACATGTGTGTACTGCTATAGTACTTCTGCCATATGTTGCATGTGTGTGTGTTGTGGGGGATGCACAGGTAATGGCCGGATACTTCTGCACAGGCGACACGTCTGACACATTCTGGGTGTTCATCCCTACATACTGGATGTGTGTTGCCATCCAACCCAACCCTGTGATGTGCACACATTACTCAGCCTGGATTTACATATCCGAACAACACCACAAGCACAGTACACTACCTTGCTATGTATGCATTTAATTACACAGTTATTCAGTAGTTATGACACTGATGCTATCCATGCAGCCCATTGGGCCAGTGGAAGCCACAACACACACCGCCAGCACCTTTGCATATGCTTACCACAGACATCCCACATACTGCATGTACTGTGCACACACATATCTAACCCAGAACAACTGCACACCACTTATTAATCCTGTCCAGTGGAGTACAGATACAGGCATATTGTATAACAATAGTAGGAGGCTACTGCAGCACAGGGCAGGTTCACATGACAGCAAGGCATCTGTGGTCAGCAGTGTTAAGATGCTTCACATTCACCACATGCACAGATATTGGCAACATTGTTGCAGACAGTTTAGGTGCAGGTACCCCCCCCCATTCTCCTACACATGTGGTATTAGTTATCCCAGATGACTGTCACCTCCCTATCCTCTCACATGTCCAGGTGAGAGCCACCTTCATCATTGCAGAACACATAGCATCACTGTTATGAAATGGTATCCCTGGATGTGTGCTACATTCACCCCTGGAGGACATAGCACCACATGACAGACTGATATTAATCCCTGGCCATACTACAGGATATGTACCTGAACAGTGCCATACATACACAGTGGTCCCACACCAATGAGGAGGAACCTCTACTGACCCTGGGAACTACTGCATCATATGCACAACTGGCCTTGTGTTCTAAGCTATGGAAGTGTTAAGTATGGGTAACATGTACAGCAATATTACATATGTTTATATTTCAGGACTATGTACACACAACCTATCTCATGCACATACCTATAGATAGTGAACTATGATACATTTGGAGGTGTCACAGTAAACGCAGTATTAACCTTCTACTTTGCATTACCTGTGTTTGTGGCAGCTGTTGCTGTGTCACTGGTGCTGCTTGAAGTTTGCTGCTGGTTTTGCTGCTGGCTGTCTTTATTTCTGTTTTGTTCTCTCTCTGTCTCTCTCTCTCTCTTTCTCTGTTGGTTTTGTGCAATGAACGTATTGCATGAGTGTAGTGTGGGTACTCAATGCTTTTGTAGGTATCTGCATAGGTCCATGTGATGGCCTCTGCACCAATTGTAAGGCAGCATTTGCTAATTGCATGCAGCCAGGTGTGTACTGATTGCATGTCTCAATGTGATTTCAGGACACTGTTATAAAAGGGTATGTGAGATAGGCGTTGCCCTTTCAGATTGTAGGGCGTGGACCATGCTGGTATGCTGTTGACAGTGTTCTGTGAGTGTGAAGGTTAGTACATCTCCCATGCTTCATGCTGTGTTGTAGATTCAGGTTGCTGCATTTCTCTTGCCTGTTCCCTGTAGTGAGTGTGTATGCATACTGACACCTACAACTATATGTCATATGTATTGCTATATAAATATATATATATATATATATATATATCTGTGTACATATACATACTTTCATATATGTACATTAGCTGACATTATTGGGTACAAGCTAACAATTAGCAGGGCTGTTTCTGTTAACACTACACTAATATGGGAAAATCCAGTAATTGGGACTATAAAAGTCTGCCTGACATGCTTTAGTTAGTAGTCATACTATATTGCCTTTATCTTCATTCCTACTATTACATGTTCCACTTATTTAGCACTATATTCCTGTATGAGAGTCATGGCTTAGTGGTAGGTCATACAGACTAGTGTTACAATGGTCTTGGGGTAGGGCCTACTAGTATGCTTATATTCTGCTTTTGACTTGAGTATAGGGCCTATCAATCAAAGTGCCGGAGGCACCTTTAAGCAGTTAAAGGGGTTAGTAGGTCTCACAGGAGCCAGGCTGTGTTGCAGATTCTGGTTGCTGCATTTATCTTCACTGTTTCCTGTAGTGAGTGTGTATGGATACTGACACCTACAACTATATTTCATATGTATTAATATATATTTATATATCTGTATGTGTAGATATACATACCTTCATATATGTACATTACCTTACTTTATTATGTACAAGCTAACAAGTAGCAGGGCTGTTTCTGTTAACACTGAACTAGTATGGGAATCCAGTAATTTGGCCATTGAAACTCTACCTGACATGCTTTGGATAGTACACCTCCTATATTGCCTTTATACTGATTCCTACTATTACATGTTATATTTAGTTTAGCACTGTGTTCTTGTAAGGCAGGCATGGCTTAGTGGTAGGTCATATAGACTAATGTTACCAAGGTCCTGGGTTCGAGACTGACAGTGGGAATTTATTTTTATTTGCAAGCTTTCAAACTGAGTACAGGGCCTGTCACTCACAGTGCTGAGGCCACCTTTAAGCAGTTAGAAGGGTAAGTAGGTCACACAGGGGTCAGGCTGTGTTGCAGATTCAGGTTGCTGCATTTATGTTCACTGTTTCCTGTAGTGAGTGTGTATGGATACTGACACCTACAACTATATTTCATATGTATTTATATATATTTATATATCTGTATGTGTAGATATACGTACCTTCATATATGTACATTACCTTACTTTATTATGTACAAGCTAACAAGTAGCAGGGCTGTTTCTGTTAACACTGACCTAGTATGGGAATCCAGTAATTTGGCCATTAAAACTCTGCCTGACATGCTTCAGATAGTACATCTCCTATATTGCTTTTATACTGATTTTACTATTACATGTTATATTTATTTTAGCACTGTGTTCTTGTAAGGCAAGCATGGCTTAGTGGTAGGTCATACAGACTAATGTTACCAAGGTCCTAGGTTCGAGACTGACAGTGGGAATTTATTTTTCTTTGCAAACTTTCGAACTGAGTACAGGACCTGTCAATCAAAGTGCCATAAAGGCACTTTTAAGCACTAAACCAGGTCTGCTGTTTGCTGGAGCTCACGATCTTGCACTGGCAGTGAGCTCCGCTAACACAAGCGCACACCAGCTAATTTCTTTGAAAGAAAAGAAAAAGGGGTGACAGGAAAGTGGTGAAAAAGGGGTCACAAAGAGGGTAAGACAGTAGGGAAACAAGCGTGGGATTTGCAGGAGGGATGTAGGTAAGGCCCATCGATGCCCATGTCTTTGGCAGCAACAGCTGTGCATTTCCATGTATTTTGGTGAGACATTGGAAACCTTTCACCCCTGAGAGAGGTGTCAGGACAACATTAATATTTGTTGTAGAGCCAATTGTAATTAACTGTTTAAATGTCAAACAGACATGTGTGCGACATGGACAGCTATGTATGGGGCGTAATTGTTTTGTGGGTACAGCGTGCCCTTTTTTTTTTTCCAGGTGAGAGTGGTATGTCAGGTGAAGGAAGTCGGTATAGCTGGGGAGGTAGGTTGGGTAGGTTAACAGACAAGACAGACAAGACGCATACAGGGGCGGTGTGTGACACACGTGGGGGGGGTTACACAATTGACGGGGACGGAGGTTGGGATATCCGAGATGCATGAGCCCACAGATGGCAACAGTGGAACTGATATCCCCACCCATAGGCAGTTGTCACTGTTCCTTCACAGCCCAGGACGGGGCTGTGCTGGGGGCTGTGTAGGCGGGGCAACGGCCGGGGCCATTAGCTGTGCCACACGAGCCTCGAGCTGGCGTAGGGGCCCAAGAACAGAGTCTTGGATCTCCCTTCGCACCACAGACCGGACACCTTGGAGGGTGAGTGGGCCGAACCCCTCCGGCCACACTTGCAGAGGGGGGACGGGCCCCATCCCCTGCAGTGCTTCCACCCGAAGGTGGCACAGGGCCACCGGAGGGGGGTCTGGCCTGGGCACTAGTGCCAGGTGCAGTCGCCAGCTGAGGTGGGAGAGGTGGGTCCGCTGGGACCTGCCTTCCCAAGCGTTCTAGGTTTGTGAGTAGTTATGTTAGTTTGGGTTAGTGGCATTTTATTCCATTCAGATTAGTTGTAACAGCATGCATTGGTATTCCCATCAAACAAACACCCAGATATTAACACCATTGAACAAGGGGCATATCAATATCACATGCATTATTTGAACAGAAATACACAGTCAAACAACATGCAGGGTTGATTAATGGCAACAGGCCATCAAATTTGCAGGTATGAACAGGGCACATGCACAAACAGACATGCATATAGTTTTGATACGGACAAATGTCCATGATTAATGAAATGTTCACATACCATTATTTAGTGGGTGTTGTTATATGGAATTATATGGTTGGGTGGAGATAGAAAGTGATGACACATTCATATGTTACACATTGATTTACATTTGTAATAGGTACACAATTAAGTTGAGGCTGATGTTTCAAAATATTTTTTATTTGACTGTCATGCTACACCTGTTACAAATACATCACTATCCTACTTATTTTGAATCTGATCAAATACATCATCCTGCTACACTTTGATGACAATACAGGGGACAACTATGGCTGTTTAGTCTGTCAGATAATCATTCATTCTATCTGCAAATTGTTTACTGTGATCACCATTTCAGAATTTGGCCTAGACATTCCAGATTCTGACACACTGAAATCAGTTTGGGATGTTAAGATGTACTTCCCACATGCATTTAGTTCTGTAGATACACACTGGGGCTACTATATTCAGGGGTTATTACTACTTTATTTATTCATACATGACCCTTTCTGTCACTCTCACACATCCTGCAACTTCACAGTTCAGGTTGGTACTTCTAGGCTTTGCTCACATGTTAGACTGGTGGTGATTCAAACACTTTCCAACAGCCTCACTTCTGTCATGATTCAGCATTTCAACAGGGATATATCTCACATATGACTACCTCAGATTCTGAAGCTGTACTCTTGAGACTACTGCAGGTTACACTATATTTAATTAATGGTGGGACATCTGTATTACACCACTGTTTAATTCTATCAGTTATATTTCCAGTTACACTTGCATACTGATGAACTTGTTGCAGCCATACCTGCAGACTTTCAATTCTTGCTTGCACATTATATTACTTTTAATCAGTACACTGCAGTGTTGTGATACATGCTACAGTATAATATTTATTTACAAGTAATGGGTGGGGTTACTAACCTGCATAGTGGCGCAGCCGCACCAGCCTACGGGCATACATCTCGCGGTTCGCAGAGCGGACACCTGCAGCTGTAATACGAAAGAAGTAATATTGGACTACACATCTCCATGGTATCAGCCAGTTGAAATCCTTACATACATAAGCAAAATGTAACTTACTCAGTAGTGGGGCGTTGGGCATATCCCGGGCCTCCTGGATCCATTCGGTCAACTGGTCTTGCTTGCGTCGCTTCAGGTCCACATGGTGGTGACGGACCTGCTCACCAGTGCGTGGAATGCCAGTAGCACTGATCAGATCACGAGCCAACTGGTCCCATGCCTCTGCCCTATACGCTCCCCATGAGACCTGGCCCTGCATGAGTTGGGCCTTGTGATGATGGACAAGGAGCCAGACCATGTATCTGGACTCCTCAACGCCCCAACGCTGTGCTCGAAAGCAATGTCCCTCACCTACTCCACTCATTCTGACTGCAGGTCTGTTCTACAATCGTTTCTGCTGTGTATTCCCGCCTATGGAGCTTATATATGCCGCTTTTCCCGCACATTTCTCTGATTGGCCGTTTTGGAATTGTATCTACTTCACTGAAAATACTTTATCATGCTCCATTCTGGATGTTATCCCATATATATGCTATTTCTGCATTTCTAGGTATTGCTGTCATGGCTTAGTGATTTAGTACCTTGACTCTAGTGCATGGTATCCTGGGTTCGAATCTGACAACTGATTTTTGATTTTCCTGACAGAAATGAGTTGAGACCTGTCAATCAAACATGCCAAAACCACTTTTAAGCACTTAAAAGCAGGTCTGCGCTCGTTTGCGCGGAAGTAACGCATGCGCACTGGCAGTTAGCTTGTGGGAGCGCCGCGCAAACGGTGTGCGCTAGGGTAAACCTTAATTGGCTAGTGACACATGTTCAGCTTAGCACAGCTAGTTGCAAACAGTTTCAGCCTGTTAAACTGGTGCTTAGCAACGGGCACGCAGTTTGCAGCTTTTTAAACACTACTCAGCTACGGGCAGTCTGTCTCACAGCAGCTTAGCTATAAGTACATTTCTAACTGTTTTTATTATTGTGTTACTTCAAAATATATGCTCCATTTCATTCCATTTTACAAAAGGGAATACTTTTACATTTGTACAATACTGTCAGGGGGCTTTTTAGTGCTTATTTACAAAAAAAAAAAGGTTGTTGTGGGGGCTCGAACCCTGCCTGCCTACTCTTAGGCCAGCAACTCTACCGCTAAGCTATTACTTCTTGGCTTACTTTGCATATTTAGTTTTTATATCCTTTTCCACTGACTGCTAACTGCAATTGCGCTAGTAGCACACCCGCGCACACAGTAGCAAACATTTACGGGGTTTAAAAAAAATAAAACAGGTTTTAATTTAATTTTAAAACATCTCTTCACTTTATACACTGATGGTCTGTCGGGGCATATGTTGTGTAGTGTGTTTATTCACATTTCCATGGCCTCTCTCGTGGCTGTTTACTTTCAGCCATTCTAGTCTTCCGGGGGCGTGTCCGCTTGCAGGGCTTAGCCTACAGACACGCCCCCTACTCTCTTACACGGACCGTGTAAGAGTTACTAGTGTGATTCAGCATGCCTCATGCACCTCATGCATATGCATGACATGCTGACATCACACCGTTTAACTGCAGCCTCCGTGTAAGAGTTATAACTCTTACATGGAGGCTTCCTGAATCTGGCCCACAATTATCACAAAAAGTAGAACCACATAATTTCCTAATTCCCATTTTGCTCCTGATATCATATTTGCCCTTTCTTAAGGCCAAAAGGTGCTCACCAATACTTTTACACTTTCTATAGCCAAAATGACAATAATCATCCACCATAGCACCAAAAAATGGATCATTTTTAAAAATATGCCAGTGCTCATTTATAACTTGGTGTATCCTAAACGCATTTGTCCTATAGGTAGTAATTAATCTTGGAAAATGCTGAAAATTCAACCCTTCATCCTGTTTTGGCGTATATTCATGTAATTCCTCCTTGGGCATCTGTATTGCCCTCTGGTAAGCACGTGTAATGGTATTAGATTCATAACCCTAGCCAAAAACCTAAGTTTCATTTTTTCAGCTTCTTCAACAAATGGCTCAGTATAACTACAAATTCGTGTAAGTCACAGG
This sequence comes from Protopterus annectens, assembly GCF_019279795.1. Classification (NCBI taxonomy): domain Eukaryota; kingdom Metazoa; phylum Chordata; order Ceratodontiformes; family Protopteridae; genus Protopterus; species Protopterus annectens. Next base: position 27,769,796 of record NC_056738.1, on the reverse strand, counting down.
AACTGTCCGTTAGGTATGTTAGTGATTGTATGTTTAGGCTGACAACTATCAGCTCTCAACAAAGAATTTGTAGTAAACTGTTCTCTATACAGTGTTGTTAAAGTACTGCCATCATTTGACTTTTATATCAAGAAAATCTGTGGTAAATAAGTCTAATTTACTAATAAATTTAATACCAAAAGAATTCATATTCAAACAGCTTACACAATCATTCCATGTTTCTTTATGGCCAAACCGTATGCATCAGAAATCATCTTAAGAACGTCTCCACATAATTAAATAGCCCTTAAATGGGTTGTTTTTATGATAAATCAACTCCAACTCAGCATACCTCATAAATAAGTCATTATTTAAAGGGGAAAATGTGGCCCCCTTTGATGTTCCCTTGATTTGTAAATACCTATTATCTTGATAAAAAAAGACATTATGTTCCAGTACTAGTCCAAAAATAAAACATCCATATGTACATCAGAATATAAACCTGAATTATGGAGGCAATAATTCACCGCTGTGATACCTCCTTCATGAGGGATACTAGTATATATAGATTGTACATAAAGAGTCTCTAAACAGGCCCTATAGGGCACCTGTAAATTAGTCATCAAGCCCCCAAATGTTGTAGTATCTCTTAATGTAGCCTTAATCAGGGGTAGCAAAGGTTTAAACTGGCTCTCAAGTTAAAAAGACAGGGGCTTTGTCAGACACCCAGTACCAGACTTCCTGGGGGTGTCAAGGGGATTTATGTATCTTACATAAAATATAAAAATATTGGGGTACAGGATAATCTACTGTAAGCTGGTCTGAAGTAATACCCTTATCATTGCTGTCACCCAAAAAACATAAATAAAACTTTTAAACTGATTAATGGGGTTTACAGGTAATTTACAATAAGAAACTTGATCATTAAGCTGTCTAACCACTTCCATATCATAGTTTTCAGACACCCATGTAACTATGGCTCCACCTTTGTCAGCTTGAACAGCAACAATTTTGTCATTCTGTCTTAGCCGTCACAATGCCTCCCCATAGATCATATTACAATTATTACTAAAATTCTTAAAAATACTATCTCTATTACTATGTAAATCATATAAGACCTGTTGCTCAAAAGTTTTGACAATAGGGTGTTGAGGAGGCTGAAAATTATATTTCTGAAAAAAAAGATGCTGTTACTGTCCATACAGCCCCCTCCCCCTTCTGACTATAATAATATTTCAAATTTAAACCACAACAAAAAGTTTTTATTTCCAAAGCTGTAATATATTCAGGACTATAGCAAGAGGGGATAAAATTCAGGCCTTTATTTAGTAATTCCACTTCATGATCTGTAACAAAAGTAGAGGACAAGTTAACTATCAAATTATTTCTATCACAATTATTTTAAGTCGATGAGGGCGTAATAACAGCATCCAAGACTTGAATTGCTGGTCTATTTCTCGTTCTATGTTTTCAGCCTCCACTCCTAAAGGGCCCCTTGATTTTTTACTGGAAGGAGACAAGGCTCAAAAATCTCACCCCCATCAGTTTTAGTATCTGTATTAGACATGTTAGATGAAAAGTCAGAATCACTGGAGTCTGGATTAGAAACTCCACCAGTTCTCTCTCAAATAGATTTACCACATTTTCTCTTAGGTCTGTTATGCTTCATACTTTAACCTGAAAACCTTACATAATGTTTAATACTTTTCCAGGTGTTATTCTTATGATAGTCATTCAAGTCCCTATGGTATTTCTTAATTTTCATATTCAGTCATTTCTTTCAAAAACGTACGTGTGTGTGTGTGTGTGTGTGTATATATATATATATATATATATATATATATATATATATATATATATATGTTTATGTGTGTATATATATATATATATATACATATATATATATATATATATATATATATATATATATATATATATATATATATATATATATATATAACATATTTATATGAATGTATATATATTTTTTTTAACTGAAAGAGCACTTTATTTGCGGAAAAATAAACATAAGTTGATAAAATAAGTTGAATAGCAACAATAAATCAAGCGCTTTCGTCTCTGTCCATTCAGAGACTTTTTCAAGATAAAGCACACAGTCAACAGTCCCGTTTTAAAATAGTAAAAGACAACCCCCTAATTTCTCTCCACCAATAAGTTACATTCATCAATTAGAATCTCATAAATTATTCAATAGCTGGATTATTCTTTTTAAAGGTATAGAAACTGTATAAAAGATAAATAACACTCTCATTGTAAGCCATAAAATGCATAATATGTTGCAATAAAAACATTCACCATCCAAACATTTAAAGTAAACTGTATGTGTGTGTGTGTGGATATATATATATATATATATATATATATATATATATATATGTATATATACACACACACACACACACTTCTCTTTTTTATCTATTTATCTATCTAGTGCCTTCAATTTGAGAAAACACGCTAAAGACAGGGCATCATTTATACCTGGCCAACTTGTTGCATTCGTTCTAATTTGCCATATAGCCTCCTGTTTTTCTAATTGTAGTGTCCATGGGCCACCCCTTGGGGCAATTTCAAGTCCGTCCAGAATCATAAACTTAAAAGTATGGTCAGGGAAATCATTACAGTGTTTTGCAAGGGCATTTGTCTCTTTTTTCAACCTTCTATCTCTAAGGTATTCGTAAATTTTACTTTTAAGCTTTCTTTCAGTTTTTCCAATAAAGTATGCTGGGCATTTCATGCACAAAGCACAATATACCACTCTCTCAGTCTGGCATGAACCTTTCTTTTTTATCTTTATCATAGTCCCATTTATTAAACAGGAGGGTCCCTCTAAAACGTGTACACATTGTGCATGGCCCACATTTTTCATATAGCCTACTACAGGTTTCTTAATTTTTGCTTCAAGAATATTTTTGAGGGTTCGCCCCCTCCTGTATACTGTGTTCGGTTTTTCATCCACCCATTCTCGAACATCGTGCATGATCTAACAATAGCCCAATTCTTATGTACGATGTCAGCAATCATTTTACTGGACCTATTATAGGCTGCAACCAATGCTGACCTGGAGTATGCTACTCCTACAGTCTCAGTTTCCACCTCCACACTCTCCTTACTGGACCAATGATAGGCCATAGCATCTACCACTCTAGCATCAGTTACCCCTATGGTCTCAGTTAAATCCTGAAGCTCATCTCTCTCTGTATATCCATTAAGGTCATCCATCCCTATAAGTAAATGTGGATGTTATGTGATCCTATCTCGCCTACATTCTGTACTGATGGGCTCGGAGCCGATCCTCTGCTCCGACTCGGCATGCTATGCCATAGAGCGAAGCCTCTTATTGGCTGAGCTATTCTCTATCCCAGGATGCACCACCACTAATCCCCCAGATCTCGTTTGCCGCTTACAAGCTAGGACGTGGTCTCAAACTTGGCTGAGCTAAGTGCTGTTTTTTCTAAAGTTTTCCTGTCAGGAAATTCTCTATTCTTACCCAAAAGCTGTTTTAACAGCTATTGTTGTTGTACGCGTGTTTTTTGGTATAATTTTGTGGTAAATTTGTGTGTTTGTTTAGGGAAAGGTTTCCCGTTTAAGTTAGAGGGGCCTTCCCCTATTCCTTAGCAAGTTTCTCTTTTTTTAAGGAGGTCAAGTACCTGTTTAAGTTAGAGGGTTCTTGGCCCTCTTCTTTGGTGTTTGTGATATTTGTATTGTACCTATCGTAAAAAAAAAAAAAAAAAAAAAAAAATATTTTTATATTGTTGAAAATCTCTGTTTTTTCTGACTAGATAGTGTTTTTTCCACGGTTTTAGTGACTGTTTTAGAGACATTATGTCCAAAGAACATAGACCCTCAGGGTTTAAGAAGTGCACGAGGTGCAATTATAAAATGTCTATAACCGATGATCACTCCTCGTGCGTATATTGTTTAGGCGCCAAGCACCTACAGGAGTCCTGCAGCGTGTGTCACGCCTTTTCCTCTAGAGTCCTCCAAGAGAGGAAGAATAAATTAGTCTTGAAAGGGCTGATTAAACCCTCCTTCGAGGAGGCCTTATCTTCCTCATCCTCTCCAACTAAGAAAAAGAGAGCGTCGGCTCCGACCAGCCCGTCGGAACCGACTACTAAGAAATCCAGGCAGGCTTCTCCATCGGCTCCACGGACTTCGGAGCCGAGGGCGGAACGGTCTGCCTCGATGCCCCCAGTCTCTGCTCCTCTGGTTTCTGAGCCGATGACTGGGGCTTCGAGAGGCGGGTCACCTTCATCGGCTCCACTGATTTTGGAGCCGATGAGGGTTGCCGGCTCAGACTCTTCCCCTTCAGCACCGAAGCCCTCCTCGGCACCGAGGGAAATTGTTTTGGGATCTCCCTCGGTGCCGATACTGGTTGAGTCCATTCGGAGCCGGTCCCCCAGTCCTTTGGAGCCGATGGAGAAGTCGGTTCGGACCCGATCGGTTTCCTCTAGATCTTCCAAAATGTCTGATTCGGACATCGACAGGGTGCTCCTAAGACTGTTTCAGTCTCCTGTGTTCCAGAAATTAGTTTCGGCTCCAGCCCATTCGCCGAGCCGATGGCCCACCCTGTAGTTCTGGTTCCTCCTCCAACAGCCTCGGCACCGTTGGAGCCGGTGCTGGTGGAGCCGATGGAGGTTTTCGGGTCAGCCCCGACCCTTACTCCAACCCCGGCTCTCAAGTCGGAGTTTGGTACGCGGACCTCCTCTGTCGGCCTCGGGGGGGACGCTTCGGGACTGATGTTTTCGGTTCCGAGCCTTCCTCTCGGTGCGTCGGCTGCGGGGGTACCGTCTACTGTTGTGGCCATGGGGGTTGGACCTTCCCAGGATTCTGGTGGTCCAGCCTTCAGGGCCATGAGGAGTGCGTTAGCCAAATCATCTTTGGCTACCTCCACAGTCTCACCAGCACCTTCCCTACATACGGAGACTGGGTCTTTGGCAGTCCCCCTGTCCTTAGACAGCGGAGCCCCGGGGCCTGAGGTCACCCCCACTGGGGGTCCCCCCCTCCTGGAGGTCCCTCTGAAGCTTCTTCAGAGGAACCCCCAAGGAAAAGATCATGCAAGAGGAAGCACGTCGACTCCCCCGATGAGTCTCTCATGTCAGACACTGATCTTGATGCGGAGGGGTCCCCTAAGTTGTCCTCAGATGATGTCTCCTTTGCAGACATCTTGGAAGCCCTCAAACAACGAGGCGGCTGGCATTCCAAACCCCCTTCTGCTGACAAGTCGGTGTTCCTTAAGGCCTTCGGGGCTCAGCCCTCCGCCTCCTGGGTGTCTCCGCCCTTCGACGAGCTCCTAGATTTGATCTGTCGAAGGGCGTGGGAACATCCAGATTCTGTGGAACCGGTGCCTGCTCGCCCAAATAAGTTCCTATCAGCACCCCCAGAGAAGGAGTTTTTGACAAAAGGTGTAGCTGTAGATGCCTTGGTGGTGGCATCTGCTACCCAACAAGATGTAGCAGAGGCTTCGACGTCCGTCCATCCTCCTAATAAGGAGTCTAGGAGCATGGATCGGTACGGGAGGCGCACCCTCAGTTCAGCGGCCTTTACCTTAAGGTCCCTGAACTATTTAACGCACTTCACCAGGTTTCAGAGGGATCTGATCAAGGAGCTTTCAGATACCCTCTTGGGTAACCTACCTGAGCAGCTGGCCCAGACGGTTGGCTCTCAGTTGGCTACCCTGTCATCGATATCAAATTCGTCCATGAGGCTCATTTCATATGCGGCCGAGGGGGCGAGTAGAGCGGTGGGTACGAGTATTGCTCTACGGAGGCAAGCCTGGCTCCGCCTGTGTCATTTTGCGGAAGCCTTTAAGTCTTCCTTTGCCGACGCTCCCTTTGATGGGTCCTCTTTATTTGGACCCAAGGTAAAAAGGACACATTGACCCGCTGCGAGCAAGAAGGTAAGACTTTGACTGCCGTAGGGGCATGATTTTCCACTCCCTTTCGGCCTTATCCCAAGGCTAAAAGAGGAGGGAAAATGTGGTTCCGTAGATCCCAGAAGTCTTATCCCGCGCAGCAGGACGATCCTCCTTCTAGAGGCAGAGGAGGGGGAAATTTTTCTGGAAGACGCCGTCCCAGAGGCGGCAGAGGCCCCCGCAACACTGGAGACTGCGAGTCCTTTCGTGGCTCTTCAGCCTTCCACAATCCCTGAAGGATTGCCCGACTGTGCAGCTCCGGAGCCAGTCGGGGGTCGTTTTTCGAGGCACCTAAAAGCCTGGGAAGGTATCACTCAGGACCGATGGGTGCTTCGAATTATCGCCGGAGGTTACGCCATCCCTTTTCATCACTCCCCACCTCGATCCAAGGAAATCCCGGACCCGCCACCCAGTCAACGGGAAATTGCAGCCTTAGAAGTCTCAAAGCTGCTTCAAAAAGGAGTCATCCAACCGGTCCCCGCAGACCAGATCGGATTAGGGACTTACTCAAGATTCTTTTTGGTGCCAAAAAAGACCGGGGACTTGAGGCCCATTTTGGATCTCAGCATTCTAAATCGTTCAGTCAAAAAGTCCAAGTTCCGAATGGTCACCTTACAATCCATTCTCCCACTGCTGGAGAAAGGTGTTTGGATGTGCTCCATAGATCTCAAGGACGCCTATTACCACATTCTGGTAGATCAGGCGTCCAGGAGACATTTGCGCTTCAGCCTAGGAGACAGTCATTTTCAGTTCCGCGCGCTGCCCTTTGGTCTCACCACAGCCCCCAGGGTGTTCACCAAATGTTTGGCGGTTGTGACTGCTCACCTGAGGAGTCTAGGATTCCAGGTGTTTCTGTATTTGGACGACTGGCTCCTAACTGCCACCTCCAGGCGTCTACTATTGCAGAACCTACAAGCCACAATATCACTAGGCACTTCCCTTGGGATCACCTTCAATTGGCCAAAGTCTGTGTTGCTGCCATCTCAACGCATAAGATTCATCGGAGTAGAAATAGACTCAAACCGAATGCGGGTCTATCTTCCTACAGAAAGGATACAAACCATACAGGCTCAAGTCCGAGCCTTGCTTCTCAGATCCAAAGCTCCAGCCAGGATGGTCTTGCAGCTATTGGGATCTATGTCGGCCACGGTTCTTCTAGTCCCCCTAGCAAGGTTGCATATGAGAATTCTCCAGTGGCTTCTTTCGACACAGTGGTCCTTTCAGGATCTCCCGCTCAGTCACCCCATACGGATCACGGAAACCTGCAAACGGGACCTTCGCTGGTGGCTGGTGCCCTCCAATCTGGATCAGGGTCGACCTTTTGTTCCACCTCCTCCTATGGCCACTTTGACTACAGACGCCTCCCAGATGGGGTGGGGGGGCATTCCCTGGGCAGGTCAGTCCAAGGCAAATGGCATTCAGAAGAGAGTCTTCTTCATATCAACATTTTGGAAATGAGGGCGGTGCTTCTATCTTTACAAGCCCTCCACGATTACCTCCCTCAGGGCGTAATTGCCGTTCACTCCGACAACATGTCAGTGGTCTGGTATCTGAACAAGCAGGGAGGAACCAGATCCTACCCTCTTTGCAGAGAGGCCATGAGAGTCTGGGAATGGGCAGTGGCGACCAGACGTTTTCTGATAGCAACTCATATCCCTGGCAAATCCAACGTGATAGCCGACAGACTGAGCAGAACTATCCTCTCTCCTCACGAGTGGTCTCTGAACAATGCAGTGACAACTCAGATCTTCAGCAAATGGGGAATTCCTTGTTGCGACCTCTTCGCAACCCCGCTGAACGCGAAGTGCAGAAAGTTCTTCTCCCTCACTCCAGCTCCGGGGGAGAGTCCTATGGACGCACTAGCCCATCCTTGGCCCACCGGCTTGCTATACGCCTTCCCCCCAGTTCCCCTCCTTCCCAGAGTGATCCAAAAGGCATCTCACTTGGGGAGCAAAATGATCTTAGTTGCTCCTTACTGGCCTCGTCAGGTATGGTTCCCCTATCTTCGGAAATATGCACTGGACGGTCCATGGTTCTTGGATCAGATCCCAGGCCTATTAATTCATCAGTCAGGACTACTCCACCAGTCCCTTCACACTTTGAAGTTAACAGCTTGGCTCCTCCTCTTCCGACTAAAGTCAGGAATCATACCTTAGACCCGGAAGTCATACATATCTTATCTTCGGCCCACAAGTCTGCCACTAAGAAATTGTATACTAGCAAATGGAAGAGATTTCCTATTTGGGCTCAACTCCGGGGTCTGGATCCCATCACTATTCCTGTATCGGAAGTCCTAAAATTTCTAACTTCCCTTTTCAATCAAGGTTCTTCAGTCTCTACCATCAAGGTCCAATTGGCAACTATTTCAAATTTTCATGAATCTATAAACCCACCTTTAATGAGCAACAGATTGTGTAAAACCTTCATGAAAGGTGCTGCGCTTTTACAACCTCCGATTTCTCATCCTGCTCCTCCCTGGGATCTCGATGTGGTGTTACGTGCCTTAACCTCCTCCCCCTTCGAACCGGCAGCAACATGTGATTTGAAATTTCTATCTTGGAAAACTGCTTTTCTGGTCGCGATTACTTCTGCCAGAAGGGTTTCAGAGCTTCAAGCTCTATCTGTAAAACCACCGTACCTGGTTTTTCATAAAGATAGAGTATCTCTCAGGCCTAATCCATCCTTTGTCCCTAAAGTTTGTTCCAGTTTTTGCCTGCAACAGTCATTAGAACTTCCAGTTTTCTTTCCAAAGTACTCAAACAAAGCAGAATACATATTCCACACATTGGATGTCCACAGGCAATTGCGTTTTTATTTAGACAGGACCAAACAAACAAGGAAAACAGATCAATTGTTTGTGTCCTTTTCAGATAATAAATTGGGCAAAGCCATCACAAAGGTCACTATTGCCAAATGGATCAGGGACTGTATTAGTCAAGCTTATTCCTCTTCTAATAAAGAGCTTACAACCTCTGTCAAGGCTCATTCTACAAGGGCTATGGCTTCTTCAATAGCATTCCATTCTAAGCTTGCCATTAGTGACATTTGTGCTGTGGCTACGTGGTCTTCCCCGCACACTTTCATTTCCCACTACAAATTGGATGTGGCATCCCGGGGGCGAGCTTCATTTGGTTCCACAGTGCTCAGGAGTGTTTTCCAGTGAGCCACCCAGGATTTAGGTGCTAGGGACGCTGTCCCATCAGTACAGAATGTAGGCGAGATAGGATCACATAACATCTTTTAGTTATGTACTCACCATAACTTTAGATGTTTGGGATCCATCTCGCCTACATTCCCAATAACCCACCCTCCTTCCCCCTTCCTTGGAGATCAGAAGAGATCGGACGGTCCGAATTCTATTGTTTCATCTTGAAACATCTGGCAATGTTATATGAACAAGTTATGTGTGTGTGCATGAATGCGGGCAAACAAGATCTGGGGGATTAGTGGTGGTGCATCCTGGGATAGAGAATAGCTCAGCCAATAAGAGGCTTCGCTCTATGGCATAGCGTGCCGAGTCGGAGCCGAGGATCGTCTCCGAGCCCATCAGTACAGAATGTAGGCGAGATGGATCCCAAACATCTAAAGTTATGGTGAGTACATAACTAAAAGTTCATTTATATCTTGGTTAAGGATGGCTTTAAAGTGTCCTCTTTCTCTTTTATTTACTACTTCACTCAGTAACTCGTTCACTAAAATAGTAGGATAACCCCTTTTAACAAACATTTCTTTCAATAATTCACATTCTCCAAGGAATGTTTCAAAAGAAGTAATCATGCGGGCAGCTTTTACAAATTGCCACTTTACGACAGCCTTTTTCTGTTTGTTGGGGTGAGCACTGTTAAAAATGCAGGAAGCTATTAGAATACATTTCCTTACTGAAAATTTCAGATTGGAGCACACTTAAAGAGCTATTCTTTACCAATCTAACATCCAAGTATGCAATTTCACTTACTCCTACAGTGTGAAACAGAAAAAGGCTGGTGGTGGTGCTGTGGTAGCATTGTCTCCTCACAGTAAGACATTGTCCTGTTCGATTCTCAGCTAGAGCGTCTTCTCTGTGGAGACGTGTGAATGGGCATACCTTTGTTGAAGGTTGTGCATCAGGGCTGGCAACTCGGCATGTAAAAATCCACTGCCAATCATTAGCGGACCGGAGTTTCGCTGTGGCGACCCCTAACCAGGAAAAGCCAAAAGACACAACAACATATATATATATATATATATATATATATATATATATATATATATCTATATATATCTATATAATTTATACATATATATATATATATATATATATATATATATATATATATATATATATATATATATATATATATATATATATACATATATATATATGGATTCACTTCATAATCTCGAAATACTGAAATCTCGAATTTCAGTTTTTTGAGACCATGAAATCGAATCTACACAACACCAAAACCGCAAAGCCCCAAACCGCGAAATTCAAAATACCTAAAACACAGCACAAACCAGACAACACATATACTACAACATCCACATCGCAACATAAACAAAACACACATCCACAAACCTACAGCACAAATAAGTAGGGGGCCCCTACTTATATATACTAACTCCGAGATCGCACAAACAGTAAACACACACACACACACACACACACACACATATTACACATATCAGCACACTCACATACACTCAAACTTTCACCCAAAACCCTTACAAAACACTCACTCACCTGAGATAACACCTAAATCCACATACGGCACCACATACAATCCCGGACATTATGTAGAGTAAAGCCATAACTGTAAATTCGAGATATTCGAATTTGCGATTATGCACTTTTGCTGTTTTCAAACTTCGACTTTGTAGTCTCGAGATACTGAAATTCAGCATTTCAGTATATCGAGATTATAAAGTGTTTCCATATATATATATATATATATATATATATATATATATATATGTATGGGTCTACTGCATAACATTGAAATTTCATAATGTTGAATTTCATAACATTGAGACTATAACATTGAAAATTCAAAAGACTGAAAACCCAGAACATTGAAAACTCAGGACATTAAAAGTGTGCTTCATAACACTGAAAACTACATTGCACAAGTAAATGATATCACCTCCACCTACAACAACAGCTAACTAACAGGCACAGTTTCTACTGTGTTTCTTCCCTGCACAACCCAAACTTTTTTCCACTGTAGTGCAATCTTGGAGTTGGTATATTTTATTTATGGGGGTATGTGGGGGTGCAGGGGGGCTTGTCCCCTTGCAGAAACATAGTAGAAAGTGTGTTTGTTTGTTAAGTGTTGTTTTAGGTGAACAGGATGTTATTTACATATGCACTGTAGTTTTCAGTGTTATGAAGCACACTTTCAATGTTCTGAGTTTTCAGTGTTTTGGGATTTACATGTTTTTGTCTCAATGTTATGAATAACGTTATGAGATTTCAATGTTATGAAGTAGACCCATGTATATGTATGTGTGTGTGTGTGTGTGTGTGTGTGTGTGTGTGTGTGTATATGGATCTACTTTGGAAGCTCAAACTTTCAAAACTTCGAACTGCATGTGGTTGAGACCATAACATCTAAGTTTTGAAAGTTTAAAGCTTCAGTTAAAAAAAAATAAAAAATAGGTTTTGGTATATTCTCAAGATGGCTGATTTTTTTGCCCAGTTTTTGGGTGATTATTGTGAATTTGGTTACCAGAGAGGCACGAATATACAGGAACATTTGTCATGCTTTAAAAGATGGAGAGCTAATAAACAGGATTTAGATGGCAGAATGCCAGCGGGGAGTGCCACATGCAGTAATTGTGTTTACGGTGATATATTGCACCAAGTCTTTTACCTCTGTTAACTCTTCCAAAGTGTACTCCATTAGACAACTAATTGCCTGCAGTACAGAATAGGTGGTTTATATGGCCATCTGCCAGTGGAGTGCATTCTATGTTGGCCAAACCTCTAGGGCTTTTAAAAATAGGATTGCTGTACATCTAAGCGATATAAGTTGTCAGCGTCCCAGAAGTGCCCTTTATAAACATAAAATGTCACATCCTTTAAAATACTTTATCTTTATAGGATTACAATGCATTAGGGGCAAGGGTTTCACTAATTCTTATAAACATATGTTGTTAACCATAAAGAGAAAATGTGGATAGTGAATCTTGGGGCTATGTATAAGCCAGGTTTGAATGAACACTGGTAACTAGTTTTTTTTATATTTCCAATATGGTGATGTACTTATGCATATATTAAGAAGTAAGAATTTTTTTATGTATAAATGTATATGCATGCACATGCTTATGAATGTATGTATAAGTATGTTTTTGCATTCAGATACACATGCATGTATATATTAGTATGTATATATGTATACATTTGAATGCACATTTATTTGTGTTTTTAAATTTGTGCATTAATTTGTGAGTTGAAAAACTATTTATTGTATTAATTTTGATGCACATGTACTTGTTGCTCATGTATTTATGCAGGTATGGGTGCATTTAATTATGTATTTTCACTATCTGTTTGGAATTGGTGTAACTCTTGAAATAGTGACATGTCTCTTTAAATGGAGTTTATTTAAATGAACAGGAAATTGCATGCCTTTGCACTGATGACGCTTTTTTTGTGAAACCCGTCTGTGATGGTTATGTTGGTTGGAGGCTGTTTCCACTATTTTAGCTGTCTATTTACAGTTTTTTCGAGATATTCAAGGAATTAAAGTAATTATACTTGAAACTTTGGTTTTGGAGTGCTGGAGTGTATTGATGGCAGATAGAAGAAGGCAAACATGAGTTTGAAAATGTATTCTTTCAGAAAATTGTAAAACTAAATTTTTGTTGATTCTTGTCCAGATTTATTATTACATCCAAAAAAAATCACTTCTCTTAAAATTTACATGAGATCTGAATTTCAAAAATGTTGTAGCATTCAAGTCATTAAATTCCAGCATGTTTTCATTCAGTAAAATAACATCTTGATGAAGGAATGTGTAATAGGCATTAAAAATATTTTTTGTATGTAGATGAAAAAACATATTCTTCTCCCATGACCTCAGAAACAGTGCTTGCATATATGGGTGCACAAGGTACATCCATAGCCACACCCGATTGTTGGGAAAAATATTCACTCTCAAAGTACACAGAGTTATTACTTAACACAGTTTCAAACAGTTCAGTGAAGGTGCTATTGTTTTTGTTATTGTTAGATAAATTGCTTTCTTCATTTAAGTAATCAGTGAAAAAAATCCTGCCTCCCATTTTGTGGGATCACTATAAAAAGGTTAACAAAATGAATAGTTGCCAGCAGCAGTTTGTCACAGTATTTAAGTGTGTTAAAGTTTTGTAGAAGATGGTATTAATCCTTTAAAGTTTTGTCCAGCAGCACATGCTTCAATTTTTAATCCAAAACTACAGCAGTGGATTGATTGTGTTTCGGAATGTATAGTAGCCACAATTAATCTCAAAGGCAAATTTGTTGCATCTTTGTTTTTTTTTTTTTGGGGGGGGGCATATACAGGCAGTATCAATGGTCTCTTGATTGTTAAAAAGTAGTACACACCCTTCAAAGTGTTTCCTTGGATCAGCAAATCATACTAACAGAAGTCTACTTCAGGACAGGCATTGTTGATCTTTTTTTTTGAAACCCTGTCATGGTATGTATCATTGCCTAAAAAGTTCCAGCGTTTTAGAAGTATAACCCATATAATCTATTAAAACTGCCCCACCTCCCTTATCCGGCTTTGTCCGTGTAATGTTCATATTGTACTTAAGTTCCTTTAATGTTTCTCTTTCATCAGCTGTTAAATTCTGTTTATACCACTCTTAACTTATGTACAGCCTTCTGATTTGTTCTTCGCAGTGGGTTTCAAAAACTGGCATTGATGGATACTGTTAGGGTTAAAAACACTTTTTATTTTGCAAACATTCTCTGAGGTATGACATTTCATACCCATGTAGAAGTTTCAAATGAAGTTTATGAATGTCAGGTTTTAGTGCAATCAGTGTGTTATCAACATCATCTTTACTTTTTCTGAACAGCTTAGTGTGACTCCCAAGACATTTCAGTGTGGCTAACTTTCAGAATATTGAAATCATTTTGTTTGAAATTTTGTAGTCTTCTTAATTGTTATGACAGATAAGGTTAAACATTACCCAGCTTCCAGAACTCAGTGATTCTGTTAGCATTTGTAGTGTTCTTCAAATGAAAGCAGTAAACTGTAGCGGGTATATCAGAGTTCCTGTTTTTCTCCAAGTCATCCTGATTTGGTTACGTTTTGCTTAATATTAACCAGAATGCAACACTTTAGGAGATGGTCAGAGTAGGTGAAAGAATTGATTGAGACTGTACTATACTGGAAATAACTGGAAGCAACTGAAATTAGAATGGAATGAAAGTCTTTATTTGTTGATTACCCAAACTCGTACTGAACAGGTGCCAGTCTGTCCTTTATGAGCCAAGTCTTGTGTATTTTTCAGAATGAATTCTCTAAACACTGTAGTTCATTTAGTAAGGCTTTATTAGATGTTCACAATATCCAAATATTGTTTTCATTAACAGTGCTGATAAACAATAACAGTCTATAGAAATGCTGGAATGCTGGTTAATAATAACAATACTGCTAAATATAACCAAAGTTTCTGCACGTATATTCTAATTGTCCTGAATAATGTAAACTGAAACAGTCTTTATTTGACCTGTCTTCTGTACTCAGACTCGATCGAGTGTCTGTTTTGTAGCTTCCTTTTCAAAATGCTGGATTTTTAATCTTTTCTGTATGTTAGGTCGAACTAACTGACTTTCCTATCTTTATCTAAAGTATATTTTAATAATACCAAAACTGTAATGCTTTACATGCTTCCTTAGCCTTGGTTACCTTGGTTTCCAACCCTGGTCTTACATGTTTCTTTATCTAACATTCCATTGCTATGTACATTTTCCCTGAGAAGAAAACAGAAAAAAAAACAGTCTGTAGTACTTCTCTTGAAACTGTTATATCTCATGCTTATCCAGCAAGGTTATTCTTCCCTTCTGCTTAACTGTCTTTTCTAAAATGTATGCATAAATAGAACACATTTCTGACACTACATTTCTAGGCCTATTTTACCTAACTACTTTAAAATGAAAGTCCCTAATCTAACAGTAGGTATTCCCCTGTAATAAGCTTAGCTGAGGCTTCTTTATGCCTTTCAAAAATGCACTTTTTATATACATGTTAGTGAAATATTTATACATACAAGGACTTTACCACATACATTTATTTAAAAACTTTTACATTTTAAAAAATGTGATAATATTGGAGTAGATAGTATTTTAAAATTAATTACATATTTTCTTATTTATTGTTTTAGAAGTCATCTTCTTCTCTTGGCTTTTCCCGTTAGGGGTCGCCACAGCGGATCATCTGTTTCCATTTCTTCCTGTCCTCTGCATCTTGCTCTGTCACACCAACCACCTGCTTGTCCTCTCTCACCACATCCATAAACCTTATCTTAGGCCTTCCTCTTTTCCTATTACCTGGTAGCTTCATCCTTAGCATCTTTTTCCCAATATACTCAGCATCCCTCCTCAGCACATGTCCAAACCAACGTAATCTTGCCTCTCTGGCTTTGTCTCCAAACCTTCCAACCTGGGCTGACCCTTTAATATACTTATTCCTAATCCTGTCCATTCTCGTCACACCCAGTGCAAATCTTAACATCTTTAACTCTGCCACATCCAGCTCATACTCCTGCCTTTTGGCAATGCCACTGTCTCAAACCCATATAAAATAGCTGGTCTCACTACCCTCTTGTAGACCTTCCCTTTCACTCTTACTGGTACTCGTCTGCTGCAAATCACACCTGACACACAACTCCACCCACTCCATCCTGCCTGTACTCTCTTCTTCACCTCTCTTCCACACTCACCATTACTCTGAACTATTGATCTCAAGTGTTTAAACTCATCCACCTTCGCCACCTCTACTCCTTGCATCTTCACCATTCCTCTATCCTCCCTCTCATTCACACACATATTTTCTGTCTTAGTCCTGCTGACCTTCATTCCTCTTCTCTCTAGACCATATCTCCATCTCTCCAGGGTCATCTCCACCTGTTCCGTACTCTCACTACAGATCACAATGTCATCTGCAAACATCATAGTCCACAGGGACTCCTGTCTGATCTCATCTGTCAACCTGTCCATCACCATTGCAAATAAGAAAGGGCTCAGAGCTGATCCTTGATGTAATCCCACCTCCACCTTAAATGCATCCGTCACTCCCACTGCAGACCTCACCACTGTCACACTACCCTCGTACATATTATTGTTTTAGAAGTAAAAACTCAAAGATACACAAACCAACGAAGAAATTAACAAAAAGCGAGCTTTCAAAAGCAGTCCACTCGAAAGAAGTATGAATAACTTTATGATGTTTTTTATTATTGTTAGCACACACTTTCGGAGAGCTCTGTGTCCCTCCTTCCTCAGACACAAAAACAATGCCGTTGTTTTTGTGTCTGAGGAAGGAGGGACACAGAGCTCTCCGAAAGCGTGTGCTAACAATAATAAAAAACATCATAAAGTTATTCATACTTCTTTCGAGTGGACTGCTTTTGAAAGCTCGCTTTTTGTCTGTTTTAGAAGTAAGTTTGATAATTAAAATCAACCTTAGTCATGTGATTTTGAAATTGTAACTTGTTGCATTGTGATTGGTTACAGTGGGGAAGACCCCCGTTCAAGTCATAGCCAGTTATAGAGCAACCTGCATGGGTCACAATGCCCATGAAGCCTACTTGACCAAATTGGAGACAATCTAAATTTTACTCAGCACTCTGGTTTTGAGGGATTTCAGTTATCCCACCATCAACTGGGAAACCTACTCTAGACCCAACTTGGTAGCACAAAAGGTCCTTGACTTTGTTGATTCCAGTGCCCTAGAACAAATTATTCATACCCCGACAAGAGGAACAAACATTCTAGATCTGATCCTGACTAGCATATCAAACAGATGTACTGACGCAACTGACGGACACTCAGTTAAATTTGACCACAAAACAGTCACCTTCAAGGTTTCACTAACACCATAACTCACAAAGGATGGAATAAGCCTAAAAAACTTCACCAAGGTAAACTATACCCTTCTAGGCATAGGTATAAATGCATTCCAAGCCCCACCCAAAGCTGGAAGTGATAACTGCGGTGAAGCTTACACTAAGCCATGTACAATCATTTGCATAAGTGTATAAACTTGGCTGCACCAGAAAGAATCAAAGCTAGAGCCCCAAGTAAAAACAAGCTGAAATGGTGGACATCCAGGATAAACAAACTTTACAGCAAAAGCAAAAAGTTGCTGTTGAAGAAAACAAAGGCAAGGCCCCAACAATGGAAAAGCACCCTCCTCAGCCTCAACAGGCAAATAAGACATCTTGTCAAATCCTTTAAGGGCTCCTTTGAGAGAAACTTAGCAAGTACAGCCAAGGATAACCGTAAGGCCTTTTACAGCTACGTACATAGTCTAAAAGGTAAGACCCAAGCATGTGCAGAACTAGTGACCAACGCTATCACACACACACTGCCCCCACAGAGATAGCAAACTTGCTAGAGGATTGGTTTGGTGAAAATTTTCACACCATTATCCCTTTCTAACTTATCACACACCTTCCCCCATAGTCTCTCTCCTCCACCCTACATATCTGTAGAGCAGGTCCTTAAAGCTTGTCCAAGGCAAAAAACACAGCCTCTGTGCGACCAAAATACATCCTAGGCTGTCTTCTAAACAGGCTAAAACATAAGCTAGCATCACCATTAAGTACCCTTTTCAGTCATAGCCTAACCACAGGCTTTGTTCCTGAGGAATGGAGAACAGCAGCAGTTATTCCCTCACAGAAAGATCACCTAGCAACTGTCACAGGGAATTACAGCTCCATAAGCCTGACCAGGCCATGGAACAAATAGGTAGGAACATACTCTACTAATTGTACAAGTTCCTTATTCCCTCTGTATTCAAAAAGGTGAGCTTCAGAGTCTAAGGTTAAAACTTTTCCAAAACAAACCTTTAGTTCAGTCCCAATTCCCTTAGCTCTACACATCTTTAAAGAGCTTGCTAGCAACATTTAGTTTCTGTAAGCTGAAAAGCTCTAACATAGTGTATTGCCTTGCTTACATTTCCTGGCTCCTGATTGTTTTAATTTTCTTTTCTTTTTGAACTCCCTCCTGCTTCGGTTGCTCTGCAACCAGTTCTAACCACCCAATTTCACACTGATGATTGCTACCCCCACCCTCCCCCAAGCCATTCTAATAGGAGGTTGTATCAGTACCCACTCCTCTGGGAGCCATTTTTAAAATGTAGCAAGGCAAATAGCTTACATCGCCATTATAAACTTACATTTTACTTAATTGTTTTATAAATCTTGTGGTCGTGTTTAACCCCGCTCCTCTCTCCCCACCTTGCCTCCTATTCCCAACGACCCCCAGTACTGTTAAAGTTATACTGTTCTAGCCACTCCCCTTGCTTCTTCCTCCCAACTAGCATCTCACACATCACCAAGTGGTCCTCCCTCTCTACAGCCCAACTTTTCTCCTTCTTTTCCTGACAAATCCTCTTTGAAAACTGTGCCCTATAATGGCCAGGCCCCCTGCTATGCTAGCATCAACAAAAACACTAGTATTTTTCTCTACTCCCCTTGATGCTCATCCTTTATCTCCTCACCGCCTATGAAAACCAGTACCACCACGGATTCCACTACCCAAAATGTCAAACTACTACCCCAGACTTCTCTTGCAAGTTAGCTCACCTAACTATCCCTCACACATCCAAACCCTCATTCCGTTTACCTCATCACCCAATTAAAACCTTAAAATCTAATCCAAGGGACAAGCACTATCTAAGACTTATTCATAAGTTTCTAAAGCTCATAATCAGATTTCAATATAACCTCGTTACAGATGGGAACATCCATCCCAACCCTGGCCCGTCTCCACCTGGTGACAATACTGCCTACACCACCAACTCTATCAATAAACTACCCCTTAACAGTCATGCAAACACTCTCCTGACATTTCACTTGAATATTTGAAGTATAAATAATAAAATCCCCAACCTGCATACCCTCTTAACAGTTCATTCCCCAGACATAATGTGTCTTAAAGAAACCTGGCTTAAACCTACTACTGCCAATAATGACGTATTACCCCCTGGCTACAACATACATCGATTAGACCGAACAGCTAAGAAGGGAGGTGGGATAGCAGTTCTTTACAAAAATAAATTAAGTGTTAATAGAGATCCAGTTCAACCGCCCCCATTTAATAACACAGAAGTCCTCATTACTAAACTGCAAATTAACAATAATAAGACTACATCTGTATCTACATTCCCCCAGGCAATAAAATAAGCACTCTGGAAGATATCCTCCAGTGGTTATCCACTACCTACCCCCAAGAAACCATTCTTTTTTGGTGACTTTAACACCGACTGGTGCACCTGCTCAGCTGAATCCCCTGTTACCCATATAAACCTGTTTGGGTTCACACAAATAATAACCTCTCCCACTAGGATTAGTAAACTCATCAACAGGGAAGGTATTTTAGATTGGGTACTTATCAGTAGCCACCCAAACTTGTATACAGCTGGGACTCTCCCTGATGACCTAAGAGATCATTCACTAACTTATATTATTAAACCATAAGGCAGAAACCCACTACAAGACTATGTACAAAACAATCAGAAATAATAAAAACTTCAATCCTACTAACTTCCTAAACGAACTTAAATCAGTCAACTGGTCAATCCAAAAAAATCTACCAGTAGATGAAGCCGTAACTTTCTTTAACAAAAAATTCATGAACATCCTTGACTCTCATGCTCCTGCATATACTATAAAGACTAAATCTAATACTGCTCCATGGCTCATAAAGGAAACTAAGATAAAAATCAAACTTAGAAATATAGCCTGGACCAAATGGTGAACAACTAAAGCCCTCCTTGACCAAGTGAGATATAGTGAACTTAGAAATAATACAAAAAAACTCATTTTGCTAGACAAACAAAACTATTACCAGAACGTCCAGTTTAAACACCAAAACAATCCCCAAAAGTTTTTGGCAGGTATTAACTGACTTCTTCATCCAGGACAATCTACCATCCCAACCCCATCAAACTCCACCCATAAATCCCCAGAAACTGTTGCCACTGCCTTTAATAACCTTTTCACTGAAACTATTCATTCCTTAACTAACCAACTTAATCCCACCCACTTTAACTCTCCCACTAACACACCCACTTCTTATCCCCCCTTTAAATTCCAACCTGTTTCTACCACTTTTATCCGATCCCTTATCAAAAAACTAAAACCAACCACCCTTTCTGCTGACCTCCTTCCTGCAGAGTACCTACAAAAAGCTGCTGACGCCATAGCATTCCCCATCTCTATCCTAATCAGTAGAAAACTAACGGATGGAACTATCCCCTCAGTCTGGAAAATATCCCAAGTTATCCCACTCCAGAAAGATGGTAGTTCAACAGAACTGTCCAACTACAGACCCATTGCCATTGTCTCACCCCTAGCCAGATTAATGGAGAAGTGCATTCATAAGCAACGTATGGGAATATCTCATTCAGAATGGTCTGCTTGCAACTCTCGGCATGGCTTTAGGCCACATCACAGCACCACCTCTGCCCTCCTTTCTTTTACAAGTACCATATTCCAAAATAGGAACAACAGCAGGCTATCTTCAGCCCTATTTCTAGACCTGTCGAAGGCCTTTGATATGGTCAGCCACAAATTTACTCATCCATTCCCTAAAATCCATCTCCCTAGATAACCATGCTATTCAGTGGTTCCTATCCTATCTGAATGGCAGACAACAGGCTATGTTATGGCAGGGCAAATTGTCCTCCCTGCTACCTCTCACCCTTGGTGTACCTCAGGGCTCTATTCTAGATCCTCTACTCTTTTCTGTCTTCATCAACAATCGTATACTGCCATCCCTGATGCAACCTGCATTCAATATGCAGACAATTCTACCTTGATCTGTATGGCCTTCTCCCCTTTTTACCTTGCAAACCTTAATACAAAACACATTTAACACGTTGAATATTGGCTCTAATCACTGTCTGTTGTTAAATCCCAACAACTGTAAACTGCTCCTCTTTACCCCTACCAGCAGATCCACCCCATTTTCCTACTCAATAACATCCAACAGTGGTACCTCTATCTCTCCAGATGACCAAACTAAGCTTTTAAGAGTAATAGCGGACAATAATCTCAAATTTGATCTGCATATCAATAAAGCTATGAAAACCATTAATAAGAAGCTTTGCTTATTATATAGAAGCAAACCCTTTCTAACTCCGTTAGCTAGGACTGCAATCGCCCACTCACACTTACTCTCTACCCTTCTGTATGCCTCCCCCATACTCCCCAATTTGAGCAAAATTGAACTTAGTAAGTTGTCTCACTCTTACAACCATATTGCCAGATTTACCATAGGCTCATCTTATAGGACATATCACTGTCAAAACCTCAGTCTTCTCATTGGATAGAACTGCCTAGCCTACTTCTGTTCATTAATCTTATAGTAGCACACAAAATTCTGTTCCACCCTGAAAATACTCCGGCACTCAAAAATATCATAAAGCCATACAGTAATTCAAGGCAACTACAATCATCCAATAAACTTTTGTTCCAAACCCACAAAGCCATTAACTCAGCTGGTGACTCCCTGTTTGCCAACGTCGTTGGTAAAGCTTGGAATTTACTTCCATCTAACCTCACCTTCGAACCTTCTTTAAGTCTCTTCAAAAAAGGCCTCAAACAGTATTTTAAAGAGCACTGGCTTTGTCCCTGTATTAACCCTGATTAATCACTACTTATTTAATGCCTTATTTAAATTAATATTGTAAACATCTCTTGCTCATAATCGCTTGCTGCAATCTGTTGTTTTTGAATACTATTACACACTGTGTATATTATGCGTACCTACTAGAAGGCATTGTAAATATGTTTGACTCATATCTGTTATATTCTATTTGTGTTATCTGAAGCTTTTCTCCCCAGGCCTCTGCTGAAAATGGACATATAGCCAGTTGAACTATCCTGGTCAACAAATGTAAAATAAATAAGTAAATTATGGACCTCATAAATAAAGTCATAGGTGACCTTCAAACCCTGGATCCTACCCAATTCGGCTTCAAGAGCATATCCAAATTTGACCAGGGCCATTGATGAGGGCAAATCTGTGCACACAGCATTACCTCACTTGACAAAGGCTTTCAACACAATCCCACATTCAGGCATTACCGATAAACTTAGCAAACAATGTAAACCCCTTCATTGAAAGATGGGTTGCCAACTGGCTCACAAACCAAACACACACTATCAAAGTTGGTGACTGCACATCAGCCAGCAGACCTGTTGCCAGCAGGGTGCCACAGGAGTGAATGCTAGGTCCCCTACTGTTTGGTATATACTTCTCAGAAGTTCAGGAAAAAACTATGGGATTGTGGCTGTCCAAGTTTGCAGATAACTGCTAACTAGGTGCATTCATTGAATCCTCAAGTAATGCCAGTGTACTCCAGTAGGGTCTCGCACATTTCAATTACTGGAGTATTAGTCATTGTCTCAAACTGATTGCAAACATATGCACATCAATCATTCCCATCAGCACAAACAATGTCCCTTCACACTGTCAAATCAACAACATACTGTATCTGGTCCTCACTAATACGGCAGACTGTTGCACACCCCCTACTGTAATGCCTTCCCTGGTAAGATCAGACCACAAAATGGTCTCCTTTGAAGTAAAAATAAAACCTGGACACGCAGCTAAACTAGGAATATTCAGTAACTATTCTAAGGCTAACCTTTTCCTATTAACTGAGAACCTGGCAAAATTTCAAGCCCTCATAAACCCTGAGAACACTGCTGCCTATGCAGAACTGTTTACAGAAACCCTGTACAAGCATGTAAATAACAGAACTAACTCAAAAAACAAGCCACATTGAAGGAATCACAAAATCAGTAGGCTGTATAACAGGAGGAAGAAAATCATGGCAAAAATTAGGAGGTGCAGCACCCAGCAGGATAAAAACGCTTTTATCAAATTAAACAAACAACTCAGAGGACAAATAAAGTCTACCAAAGCCAAATTTGAGGTAAGTTTGGCCTCCCAGGCCAAGGATAACCACAAAGCATTCTTTAGCTATGTCCGCAACCTCAAAGGCAATACACAGTTGTGTGCAGAGCTCATTGTAAATGTAGCCACCTGTACTGAGTCAGAAGATATAGCAAACCTCCTGGATGAAGAATTCAGCTTCACCTTTACCCCCCCTCAACCTTACCTCAGGAAATATCGCATATAACTCCCCTTACTATCATTAGGGAACAGGTACTTAATGCTCTCTCTAACACCAAGAACACTGCATCAGTGGGTCCAGACACTATCCCAGGATGCCTTCTAAATAGCACGAAACAGAAATTATCTGGGCTTCTGGAATTGCTGTTTAACTGTAGCCTGCAAACAGACTTTGTGTCTCATTAATTGGAGAAAGGCAACAGTCATCCCTCTGCACAGAGGTGAGTCATTTACAGACCCTGGAAAATACAAACCCATAAGTCTCACTAGTCTTATATGTAAAGCCATGGAAAGAATTATCATGGAGATGATCAATAGAGAGGTAGTAAACTTCCAAACACTGGACCCAACCCAGTTTGGTTTCGTCAAGGGCAAATCATGCCTACTTATCCTGGTGGATTTCTTTGAGAAGGTCACCAAAGCAGTGGATGAGGGCAGAATCGTTCACACTGCCTACCTTGACCAGGTCAAATCATTTCACACAATACTTCACTTGAGCATTGTTGACAAACTCAAGAGGTGGGGTACAAACCCGTATGTCACCCAATGGTTAGCCAGATGGCTCACAGATAGGACCCAGGAAGTTAGAATTAGGGAGTCCACCTTTTCAAAGAGACCAATTACAAGTGGATTCCCTCAGGGATCAGTCCTTGGACCGCTCCTTTTTGGCATTTACTTCTCAGAAGTTAAGACCAATGTCAGTGGTCTCTGATTGACTAAATTTACAGGCTGAAGCAACTGTCTGCATACAAGAACTCGGAGAGCGGAACCCCATACAAACTAGTAGAAGTCACTGCTAGTTCTACTTTTATCAACAGACTGTGAGCAGTTCACTTAAACACATTCA
Organism: Protopterus annectens; assembly: GCF_019279795.1. Taxonomy (NCBI): domain Eukaryota; kingdom Metazoa; phylum Chordata; order Ceratodontiformes; family Protopteridae; genus Protopterus; species Protopterus annectens. The sequence goes on along the minus strand of NC_056738.1, from coordinate 27,745,694 downwards.
AAGGTCCAACAAAAAAAAAAAAACCTGAAGCAACTGCCTGCATACAAGAACTCGGAGAGCGGAAAACTGTACAAACAAGTACAAGCCACTGCTAGTTCTACTTTTATCAACAGACTGTGAGCAGTTCACTTAAACACATTCAAAGGTCCATAAAAAAAAAACTGAAGCAGCTGCCTGCATGCAAGAACTCAGAGTGGAACCCCGTACAAACCAGTAAAAGCCACTGCAAGTTCTACTTTTATCAACAGACTGTGAGCAGTGTAGGTCTATTATAATCTTCTCTCTTTGATACTCCTACTGATTCTTCTGATTCGCACACTACTTGCCCCCCCTTTTCCTCCCATTTACTGTAACAAATATATACAGTTTTCCAAAGCTTTGCATTTATTTAATATTCTTATATCTTATTTGTCTTGTATATCACATTTATTTTATATTCTTATATTTTATTCTTTCATTTATTGTTACATATATATACAGTTTCCCAAAGCTTTGCATTTATTTTATATTCTGCTTCCTTGATGCTCTACTAAGTCTGCTTTTGAATTCACACAGTTAAACAGACCCCTTTAGGTACTGACCTGGGCTAGCTGGTTGATTGTTTTTCTCTTCTCACAGCTTTCTCCAAGTCCTGGTCCACAGCCTCCACCCTTTTCTTGTTCTCTTAACATAATTCTAGTATAAGTTTCCTAGCCCTGTTAAACCTGTTTTCTCACAGCTTTCTCCAAGCCCTGGCTCTTAGCCCCCCCCACCCCGCTTCTCTTGGTCTCCTAACATAATCTTATTGTTAACTTCCCAGCCCTGTCAATCCTGTCTATTCCCTCTCTCTTCCTCTTAAGAGTTTACTTATTCCTACCCTGAGCTGCGGCACCATATTTAAATACTAAAACCCTCTGCCTGATTACTCTTTAAATACTAAAAACCTCTGCCTGACTACACTCTGTTTCTGCCTGTCCCACAGGCATCCCCCAGTAGTGTGCACAACTGTAAGTGCCATTTGTACTTATGATTGTACGTACATATTGAATCAAAAAAACCTAATGTAGAAAGGCACCGTCTTTTGACTTACCGTTTCTGCCCTTCCTTCATTGGAATACCCCGATTACCAGATTCCTTTCTTTTTTAATTAGTAATCTATTGAGTCATAATTTACTGCATGTCCCTTTCTAAAACCACTGGCATAACTACATTATTTCCTTACTTCCCAGTGAACTGCAGCTCCCCATTGGTGCATAAATAACAAAAACAAACAGAATGGTAACATTCAAACCAAAATGATAGGCTGCCCTATTTCTGTAGTTGCTAACCTTCTCACTGATTGTTTTCTGTTTGGTGACTGCTGCTCCTCCAGGAAGGTCTGTCCCACGGGCATCCCTCAGTAGTATGCACAACTGATTGTACTTGCATATTGAATCAGAAAACCTGATGTAGAAAGGTACCATCTTTTGACTTAGCTTTTCTGCCCTTGCTTCATTGGAATCCCCAGTAGTATACTCGCTTATACCATATTCCATTATTTTTTTAATTAGTACTCTAGTGAGTCATAATTTACTGCATGTCCCTTTCTAAAACCCCTGGCATAACTACATTATTTTCCTACTTCTCAGTGAACTGCAGCTCCCCATTGGTGCATAAATAATAATAAAAAACAGAAAGTTAACATTCAAACCAAAATGATAGACTCCCCTATTTCTGTAGTTGCTAAACTTCTCACTGATTGTTTTCTGTTTGGTGACTGCTGCTGCCCCAAGAAGGTGTAACCAGCCCCGTTCGCCCTTCAGGCTCACTCCGCTCCCCTACCCTGTCCTCAAATTCCACCCGCCCCCACTACCTGTACTTTTATACATCCCCTGACTCCTCCCCACCCAACACCTCTCCAGTCACATTACATCTAGGCCAAACCACACCCACCTATAGATCTACATCACCCCAAACATCCACCCCTCCTGCAGTGCTCTACATAACATCTCTCCCTATAACCCCATTTGCCCTACTAATCTCTCTCTCTCTTCTCTATCTCACACTTTTTCCCAACCCTTGTCATAACTCTCACACACACTCCACTGCATCTTCCCATCAACCTCCCTTCACATCCTACTCATCCATCTCACATGAACTCTTTACCTCTAACCCAATCTATGTTTTCAACCCAAAACAAAGTTCAAAGAGAATAAAGGCGAAAACTGCGCCATGGCTTTCTAAAGAGTCTAAACTCAAAATTACCATTAGAAACAAAGCATGGGCTTTTGTGGCATTCTTCTAAAGACCCCCCCCCCCAAGATCACATTAAATACAGGCAATCCAGGAACAAAACTAAAAAATCCATTTTACAAGACAAAAAACAATGCTACAGTAATTTACAGACAGTAAATCAAAATAACCCTCAAGATTTGAGCAGGTTTAAATAATCTACTACATCCTGGACAAACTTCAACCCCAGTCCCTGCTGCTACTATTGATAAAACCCCTGAAGATGTTTGACAGTTTTAACCGATTCATTACTGAGACAATTCAAGCCCTAGCTAGCCAACTACCTCCTAGCTCCCCTGGTCCTGAAAGTAGCACCCCTAAAAACCTACTCTCGTTCAGCTTTCAGACAGTCACCACTTCACTTATCCATACCTTGATCAAAAAATTAAAACCCACTACACTTTCTGCTCATCAACTCCCTGCTGAGTACCTACAAAAATCAGCTGATGCTATTGCTTACCCAGTCTCAATACTAATCAATCGAACCATAGTAGAAGCTAAAATTCCCACCATCTGGAAAATATCCTATGTAATCCCACTTCACAAAGGAGGCAGCTCTACTGAATTCTCCAATTTTAGGCCAATAGCTATACTCTCTTCACTTGCAAAGATTATGGAAAAATATATTCATAGACAACTCATGCACCACCTAATCCAGGATCACCTTATGGCAGGCACTCAGCATGGCTTCCGTCCTCATCACAGCACTACTTCAGCCCTCCTAGCCTTTACCAACACCATAAACCATAATCGCAACAATAATTATATATCCTCAGCCCTCTTCTTGGATCTTTCCAAGGCATTCGATATGGTTAATCACCAACTTTTAATTCACACCCTGCAAACATTCTGTCTAGATACTAGAGCCCTTCAATGGGTTCAATCCTACATGAATGGTCGACTGCAGGCTGTCCTCTGGCAGAACAAACTCTCTAACCTTCTACCTAACACCCTTGGAGTACCACAAGACTCTATACTAGGGCCCTTGCTGTTCTCCATCTTCATTAACGACCTTTATACTGTCATCCCAAAAGTCAGCTGTATCCAATATGCTGATGACTACTCTGATTTGCTCGGCCACATCTCCAATAGAGTTATGGTCAGCTACCCAGACCACCTTTAATACAATAGAAAACTGGCTTTCTGAACGTCGTCTGATCCTAAAAACTAAAATGCTGTTATTTTCACCAACACGTAGGTCTACCGCTTTAACTTTTACCATAAATATAAATGATGGCACAATAATCTCCCCTGACCCCTCTACAAAACTATTAGGTGTCATCATAGATAATAATCTAAAATTCGACCTACATGTTAACCAAATTATCAAAACCATCAATAAAAAACTAGGGTCACTTTACAGAATAAAAACCTTCCTAACCCCTCCAGCTAAAATTGCCATAGCTCGCTCTCACCTTCTTTCAACCTTTCTGTATGCATCCCCTCTGCTCTCAAATTTAAACAAGACTGTCCTTAACAAACTCTCAATTTGCTACAACCACATTGCCAGGTTTGCCACTGGGCTGCCATTTAGGACACATCATTGCATCAATTTAAGCCAGCTTGGGTGGCTTGAATTACCCCAGCCTAATCCAGTATTAACCAACTGATTATGGCCTATAAAATCCTCTATAATCCGGACAATACTCATGCACTTAAAAATATTATCTCTCCCTATAACAATCCTGGACTGCTTCGATCCGCTAACAAACTACTAATTCAGACTAGCAAAATTAATAGCACGTCTGGTGACTCTCTCTTTGCAAACTCTGTAAGTAGATCCTGGAACTTTTCTTCCAGCTGATATTACCTTACTTTCCACCTTAGGTCAATTTAATAGACTCAAACAACATTTGTCACTTAACTGGCTATGTCACTGTATCAAGCCTGGCTAACTCTCTCTAGAATGTGTAAAAACTTGTTAACCAGTTTACTGTGTAATTTAATTTAATCCTGATTTTTGCTCGGGATTAACTCTAACCTGTGGAACTTGTTTAACTTGCTTACTTATGTAATCTCTATAAATAGTCTGTTTGTAATATGTAATGCTGGTTTTGTGCAATGCTGTATCTGCTTACCCTTGGAGCTTTTCTTCCCGGGCCTCCACTGAAAATGGACATGCATTCAGTCGGACTATCCCGGTCAACAAATGTAAAATAAAATAAAAAATAAAAAAATGCTCCCAACCCACCCCTCCTACTCCCCTCTTAAATTTGGTACCACAAAATCATTATTCTCACACAACCCAAGCTACCTTTGCCCAACACACTGCCTCACTCTTCTACTCACGACATCTCTCTCTCACTAGCTAGCGACATCCACCTCAACCCCGGACCCATCTCTAACGTCATTCTCACCAAACCCTGCACTCAACCCACAAACTCGAAGTCCATTTGCCTTGCAACACTTAATGCACAAAGCCTAAAAAACAAAATCAATCCCTAACCTCCATGCCTGGCTCTCCCATAACCACCCTGACATTACCGCCGTTTCTGAAACCTGGCTGAAAACCTATATGAAAGATAACAAAATCCTACCACCAGGTTTCCAAATCATTTGCAATGACAGAGCTCACAAAAAAGGAGGTGGAGTAGCATTAATCCACCCCACCTCCCATACCGTAACTCCCTACTCCAATAAAATACCAACCTTTACCAACGCTGAAATTATAATAGATTTTACTAAAAATAAACACCCACAAGTCCATAAGTCTTATAAGATCCTCCAAAGCTAACTACGAAAACAAAATTGCCACTAATTCTAAGGACAACCACAAAGCATTTTATAGCTATGTCAAGAATCTCAATGGCAACATCCAGATCTGCTCTAAGTTAAAGCACAACGGCCCGAAAATTACAGAACCAACTGATATTGCCAACATCCTGGCAGATAGGTTCAGTGCTAACTTTACCCCACCACCCCCTTCAAGGGCCCATATCTATACAGGAAGAATGCAGAGTCCCTGTAATCACAACTATGCAGGTAAAAGCTGCACTCTCTTAAGCCAAAAACACAGCATCCATGGGACCGGACAACATCCCAGGCTGCGTTTTAAACGAACTTCAGAATGAAATGGCTCCCCACTTAAGCACCATGTTCAATAATAGCCTCGCATCAGGCTTTGTGCTCACTGAATGGCGCACAACAACAGTTTTCCCACTCCACAAAGGGGGAGCCACCACTGATCCTGGGAACTATTGACATATTAGCCTGATGAGCCTGGTCTGCAAGGCCATGGAACGTATCATCATGGAACTCATAAACAAAGACATTGGTTACCTCCAAACTCTGGATCCCACCCAGTTCGGGTTTGTGAAAGGCAGATCATGCCTCCTGAATCTGATCGACTTTGAGGCAGTCACCAAAGCCATAGATGAGGGTAAGGTGGTTCACACAGCCTATCTTGACCTCGCCAAGCATTTCAACACCATCCCCCATTCTGGAATTATAGCTAAACTCACTAAACTAGGTATAAATCCCTACATCACAAGATGGGTTGCCAACTGGCTCACTGACAGAACCCATACTGTAAAAGTTGCAGACTCCAAATCTGACCTCAAACCCCATGACAAGTGGAGTACCACAGAGTTCATTCTTGGGACCTCTCCTGTTTGGTATCCACTTCCCTGAAGTACAGGCTAACACAGAAGGCCTCTGTCTAACGAAGTTCGCAGATGACTGTAAACTAGCAGCCATAGTCAAGTCCCCAAATGATGTGGACATCCTACAGAAGGGCCTCGCTGAGACAGATGCCTGGTGTCAGAGCCATGGCCTCAAGCTCAATGCCAAAAAGTGCAGTGTCATCCCCTTTGGTAGAAACTCTGTACCCATGAAGTACCACATAGGCAGCAATCTACTTAGCACTGAATGTGTGATAAGAGAACTTGGGACCCAGGTGGACAGTAGTCTCTCCTTTGATAGTCACATTGCCACAGTAGTCAGGAAGTCCATCGACGTGGCACACCACATCATAAAAGGGTTCTCATCCAGGAAAAAAGAGGTCATTGTTCCCCTCTACTCAACACTCATTAGACCCATTATAGAGTACAACGCCCCTTTTGGAATGTACCTCACAAGACATCTGCAGCAGCTGGAAAGGCCACAGAAGTACCTCACAAAGAGGATTACTAGCCTCAAACAAATGGCCTACACTGACCGCCTCAAAAAACTCCAGCTTTACTTTGTATCACCTACTCCGAGTTGATCTCTGCCTAACATATAAAGCTATGTCAAACCCAGAGCTGTTGGACATGCTAAACCTAAAGAAATCCCAATCCCTCCGAGCTACACACTCTAGGGACCTAAACCTTGTCACCACAATAAACAGGACATGCTGGAGAGATAGATTCCTGTCCCGGAGACTTCCCATATTCTGGAACAAGCTACCCATCTATGTCAAGCAAAGTTCTTCATTAGCACTCTTCAAGAAAAATCCTGATGAGTGGATGGGGAATAGGAAATACACATCGGGGATCACTTCTGTGTCTCTGCTCGACAGTGACACAGGAAAATAACTTTCTTGGGTGGCGTAAGCCAGGGTACCTTGTTGGCTAGGCTTACGTAGGCCCTTGGGCCGATAGCCTAGTACTTACGTATGAACCTATATGTATCATTACCCTCTATATTCCCCCTGGTGATAATATCAAAAATCTTGAAAACATCCTGTCTTGGTTCTTCTCCAATATAAAAAATGAAATCTATACACTCGGTGATACCAACATCAACTGGAATACTACTAACTTTGAAGCCCCATCCCACACAATCAACCTGTACAACTTCGCCCAACTAATACAATCGCCAACCAGACCAAATAAAGATGGTGTCTCTGGTATCACCATTGACTGGATCCTAACAACTCACCCAAACCTCATCACCAAAGCAGGAACATTACCTTTTCCTCATAGCGATCACCTACCGGCCTTCGCCGACCGTCTCCCATCTCCACTGCATAAACAACACCACTACATCCAAACCCGCAACCTCTCTTCTTTCAGTCCTCTAACTTTCTCCGAATGCTTAAAGCATACTGACCGGTCCCCTCTAAAAAACATTCTTCTAGATGATGCCATTTCCTTCTTTAACCACTCATTCCTAACCCTTCTCAATTAGCAAGCCCCCCCTCGAACCAAACGCATCAAAACCAATCCCTGCCCATAGTTATCAAAAGATATTAAACTAGCCTTGCACTAAAGAGACAAAAAGTGGAAATAATATCAAAAACATAAAAACCCTAACACTGTCCTAGAGTATAAGCAACTACGAACCTCCGCAAAGAAACTAATAATTAAAGACCACATAGCACACTACTCCAAACTCCAGTCCTTGCACTCAACAAATCCCAAAATGTTCTGGGACTCCATCTCATCCATGCTGCATCCTGGCAACAGAGAAAACCCCTGCCCAGACCCCAACCTTGAAACAGCCAGCCAGTTCTACTCATTTTTCATAGACTGCATAGCTAAACTATCAGCCTCCTTCCCGCCCCCTCCTGCACCACTACCCCCTCCTGCCCCAACCATCACCCCAATCATCAACCTTCCTCCACATCACTCTGCCTCAAGCCCATCCCCACAAGCACTATAAAAAGACTTCTTAAACTCAAACCCTGTTGCAGTGCACCCGACAACCTTCCATCCACCTTCTTCAAACAATCTGCAGACAGCATTGCCTATCCCATCTCTATTCTTAAAAATAGATACATACAAGAATCATATTTCCCTTCTATCTGGCGCTATGCTTACATCATCCCCCTCCACAAAGGTGGCAGAAATACTGA